>NC_134358.1:48221628-48521628 GCF_048569485.1 Anomaloglossus baeobatrachus
TTCCTTCAGGTTGCTTCTGGGCCAGGGGCTTGCAGCTCTCCTGCCCTCCGGATTCGGCTACCAGGGACGGATTTTATACCCTGGCAACCACAGACTCCGATGTCCGAGTCTCTCCGCTGCCTCTCAGCTACTCCTGCTTCACTGGGCCAAGCTACTCCAGCTCCAGGCCCCAGTTCTACAGGACAGCTCACTCTGCGTCTGCTTCCTTCCACTTCTCCCTACAGACTAACCACTACTTCCTCCCTTCAGCCAGACTTAAGGAATGCTCCCTGAAGTTCCAGGTTCAGAGCTCCCTCTGCTGGCCGGAGGGAGAACTGTGTTGGGTGTTAACTTACTGGCCAATAGATCTCCCAATTACCTCCAGGCTCAGCATTAACCCTTTGGGAGGGAAATGCTGTTGTGGCGACCAGGTCCTGGGGCGCCACACTCCCCCTTAGTTAAATTCAGTACTCCCGGACTGTAGAAACAAACATGACATGTTAGCACATTTCATCCCATTATGGGAGGCGCAAATACTTTAACGTTACAAACTTAAACATTACTATAAGAGTCCAGTGTGGCTCCCTGCCGGGTGTCCATTACACTGCTCCATGGGGGACCCGCCGCGATCAAACCCCCAACGTAGGCTCTGGGCGTGCGTCAGAGCATTGATGACCCCACTCTATGCACGCCGGACGGGTTTTTCTTCAGGGGTGTTGAGCACACTGGTGCTAACTATGAACAATTTAGGTGTTGGCCGCCCATAGTCCAGTGGCCCAATTGTCCATTTTCGCAATCAAAGAAAAAGAAAAACATTTTGTACACAACCTTACAGACATTTTGCATAACTATGTACATTCTAATAAATACTCCTTCTTTTTCCCTTATACAGTTGACTATCTATACCTTGGAGGGGGTTGTCCCCGAGTGCTGCGTTGGGACCTGCGTAGCCCTGGTGTTTGCCCCTGACTACGTGGTGCGTCTTCTACCTCAGCACTACAGGTGGGCCTAACCCCGATAGGTAAGCGTGATGGTTGCCTATGTGGTCTAAGAGTCGCCAAGGGTATGACAGGTTCACCACTGACAGGGGGTTGATCCTCCTGTTCCACTGCTGGCGTGTCATCTCGTGTTGGAGCGGACGGTTCTTTAGGTGGATCCGGAACCTTTTCTGTTTCTGGCTCGACCAACTGCGGAAACGTCAAAACTGGTACCACTATGGCATTGTTTATTCGGGTCCAAGTTTTGGGGAATTTTCCAAGGATGGTTTGAATCATCTCCCCTTCTTTCTCTTGACTTTGGGGACTTCCTTGTACTTCTTCCATTTCTCTTTTGATTCTGCACCGTTCAGGGCACGCTTTCAGGCGGTCTCGAGAAATTGCTTGATAGGTCTTGCCTTCATCCTTGCTTATGAGGCATACCTTACTATTGTCAAAGTTGGAGGGGATAATGGTGTAGGGCTCGTTTTCCCACTGATCATCCAATTTATGCGTCCTCCGCTTCTTCTTGAGGACTTGTTCTCCAGGTGCTAAGGGAGTTGCTGGGGCTGTTTGATTGTAATGCTGCTCTTGTCTCGTTCTTGCTTGAGACAGGCTCCTCTCTACGCACTCCTGGACCTTACGGTACCGCTGCTGCCGTTCTGTATCCCAATCCTCTATTTCTTGAACCGCCTCAGGCGACACAGTCCCCATCTCAAAGTCTACAGGCAACTTGCCAGGTCTGGCTCGCATCAGGTAAGCGGGGCTGCAGTTGGTCGAATTTACTGGGATATGGTTGTACAGGTCTACCAGATCTGGCAACTTCTCTGGCCATTGGTTCCTTTCTTCCAGCGGTAGGGTCTTCAGCATATCAATAACCACATGGTTCATTTTCTCGCACAGTCCATTGGTTTGGGGGTGGTACGGTGTGGTTCGGATTTTCTTACAGCCGTACATGTTACAGAACTCTTGGAACACTTCGGCCTCGAATGCAGGACCTTGATCAGTCAGTACCCTTTCCGGATAACCGTGAGGTCGACAAAAGGATGCCTGGAACGCTCTAGCTGCTGTTCTGGCTGTCTGGTCCTTCACAGGCACTACTACCAGGAAACGAGAGTAATGGTCCACAATGGTGAGGGCGTACACATAGCCTGACCGGCTTGGTGTTAACTTCACGTGGTCCAGGGCCACCAACTCCAGGGGCTGCTTCGTGACAATTGGCTGTAGGGGAGACCTGGCATCATCCTTCCGCCTCAGGTTACACGGGCCACAGTCTCGGCACCACTTCTCGATCATCTTTCTCATGTGCACCCAATAGAACCGATCACGGAGTAGGGCCTCCAACTTCTTCCACCCGAAGTGTCCTGCGTTATCATGATACGCTGCTAGGACCATTGGAGCATCCCTCTGCGGAACCACTATCTGCCAGACAAGTTCATTTGTTCGCCAGTTGACATATCTCTTGCAGAGCTTGCCTTGGTAGGTGAACAGTCGTCCCCTCTCCTTCCACAGCTGCTGGGCTTCCTCTGGAGCGTCTGGGCCAAGATGGGTCTCAGCTTGCGCTAGCTTCTCTTTGACCAATCGCACGCCCGGGTCACCGTTCTGTGTCTCTTCCCAATTATGGTGGAGTAATGGGTTGACCGAGACCTCGTGCTGGCTTGAGCGCTTCACTCCCACAGCATGCTCACACTGGGAAACACCTTGGTGATGGAAAGCCGGTAACTCTATCTCTTCGAGTTCATCCAGGTCTTCTCCAGACTCGGGTAAGTGAGGCATTCTGGACAGCGCATCAGCATTGTTATTCTTCTTGCCAGCCCGATACTTGATGGTAAAGTCAAAGTTAGACAGCCGGGCCATCCATCGCTGTTCCATCGCACCTAACTTGGCTGTTGCCAGGTGTGTCAACGGATTTTTGTCCGTGAAGATGGTGAACTTGGCCGATGCCAGATAGTGCTTGAAGCGTTCAGTCACTGCCCAAACAATAGCGAGGAACTCCAGCTTGAAGGAACTGTAGTTTTCTGGATTCCTTTCTGTGGGCCGAAGCTTCCTACTGGCGTACGCTATCACCCTCTCTCTGCCTCCCTGTACCTGGGACAGAACTGCTCCCAGTCCCACGTTGCTGGCGTCTGTATACAGTACAAACGGTTGGCTGTAGTCAGGGTAGGCCAGAATTTCTTCTCCCGTGAGAGCCCCTTTCAGCCGGACAAAGGATGTTTCTAGTTGGCTGCTCCATTCAAATGGAGGGCTCTGCTTCTTAGCCTGCTTTGGCTGGCCCACCAGGAGATCTTGAAGGGGCGCTGCTATCTTGGTGAAACCATCAATGAACCTTCGGTAGTAGCCCACCAGTCCAAGGAACTGCCGCACCTCCTTCACTGTGGTGGGTCTTGGCCAGTCCTTGATTACAGTGACTTTCTCCGGATCAGGTGCCACACCTTCTGCGCTGACCAAATGACCCAGGTACTGTACCTTTGGCTTCAAGAGGTGACATTTGGACGGCTTGATCTTCAGGCCATATTTCGACAAGGACTCAAACACTTCTGCTAAGTGCTTCAGGTGGTCCTCATAAGTCTTGGAGTAGACTATGACGTCATCCAGGTACAACAGCACGGTTTCAAAGTTGTGGTGGCCCAAGCAGCACTCCATCAACCTTTGGAATGTCCCTGGGGCATTGCAGAGCCCGAATGGCATACAATTGAACTCACAGAGGCCCATTGGTGTCGTGAATGCAGTCTTCTCCTTGTCCGCCTCTGCCACGGGAACCTGCCAATACCCACTGGTGAGATCCAAGGTGGAGAAATAGTTAGCTGACTTTAAGGCTGTTAGTGACTCTTCTATTCTGGGCAGTGGATAAGCATCTTTATGTGTAATGCGGTTAATTTGTCTGTAATCTACACACATTCTCATTGTACCATCTTTTTTCTTTACGAGCACTAGTGGAGCTGCCCAGGGGCTACAACTATCTCTGATAACCCCAGCCTCCTTCATTTCTCGTAACATTTCCTTGGCACACTGATACTGTGCGGGGGGTACAGGGCGGTATCTCTCTTTAATGGGATGATGATCACCCGTGGGGATTTGATGTTTAACCCCTTTCACCTGCCCAAAATCTAGGGGGTGTTTGCTGAAGACCCGCTCGTACTCCTTGTCACAAACCACCGGGGGGGTCACTCAGAAATCCCCCGCGCTGGCTACCAGTACGTCACAATCGGGGGGTAACAAGTGGGGGTCACCCCTCCTTTATACCTCCCGACCGACAGACAGAGCACGTGACGCGCTCTCTAGCGCCCCTCTTATAGTCAGGCCAATTATGGAATTGCCCGACAATAAGCAAGGAGGCCGCTATACTACTTATGCCGATTATTGAAGGGTCCCCGGTGAGAGTAGGGTATATATTCCCCCGACCTCCGCGGGCGGAATATATAATATCTTCCCGAATCTCACTGGCCTCCCCACAATAATCCTTGGCACAACTCGCTGCCACCAACCGCTTCACGGTAACTATTAGCCGAACACACAGACGTGGGATTCAAGATCGAGATAACAGAACAGCCCAAGATTAATTATATAATTTAATCGCCTAAAGCACACTAGAAACTACAATATATACAATAGGGAATCTACAGAATATACAGTTATGTCAGAGTACAGTTACAATCAAAGCATGGGTTACAAACAGATATGCAATTCAATCAGTTACCTTGTGTGTCTGGCCACAGGGGGGCGCTGTAGACCAGGTTTCTAGGATTCTTCCTCACAGGTCTTTCCCAACCAGGCCCCCGAGCAGAAGAACACTGGAAAATGGCCGAAGTAGGGTTATCAACCTGGGCAGATCCAGGTCCCCTCCTACCTTAGTGACCTCACAGGGAAGCACTGCCACTCCCCCTGCATGGATCAGAATTATCCAGCAAAGGGGATATTGGCCATAACTTTGCCTGGGAGCGTCGTAGGCAGACGCCAATGCTCTCATTGTGACAGTTATGAATTTAGCTACAGAACGAGGGGACTCATGACCTGTCTACGAGTTCCCATATGGCTGATATCACGCCTGGGGTATTTCCCAAGCTCCCCCTTCCATAAAAAAGGTGTGCCAGCATCGTCCGCCTGCGCAAACACCATTTTTATGGTTGCCATATTTATCGGAGATATGGCTTGCGAGATATGAACCATTTTTTACTGGAGTCGTTCTGTCTGGCTACTTCCAAGCCTTGCTAATGAGATACAACTCTTGTTACAGGGTGACGGCAGGGAGCCATCCTGTGTCCATTGTCCGCACAACATCTCATCTCCATATCAGAGGAGATGGCTGTTGGAGGTGTAAGTGGGATGTGACACCTTCACAGATGCTGGACATTTGAGAACAAGAATGGAGGGGGGGGCACTGCCAGGGAGTGATGAGAGCAATTATGACTTCTAGTCATAATTCCTCTTCATATCCCAGGATTTACCTCACACCTCCCCCCTTTTGAGGGCGCTAGGGGGCAGCACACTCCGGTGTTCCCCCGTGCGCCCGTCCGCGACCTCTCCTTGTCGGGACAGCCCGTCTGCGTTACCGTGGTCACGGCCCCTTTTGTGGCGAATGGTGAAGTCGTATTGCTGGAGCGCAAGGCTCCATCGCAACAATCGCCCATTCGTCCCAGAGACGGTGTGCAACCAGCTGAGGGGATTGTGGTCCGTCTCCACGATGAAGTGGCGCCCATATAGATAGGGTTGCAGACGCTGCAGGGCCCACACTATGGCCAGGCACTCCTTCTCCATTGTAGAATAGGCCACTTCCCTTGGTAACAGCTTCCTGCTCAGGTACAAGACTAGGTGCTCTTGGCTCGCAGAGTCCACCTGGCTGAGCACCGCACCGAGGCCGAAGTCACTGGCGTCGGTCTGTACTACAAACGGCTGCGTGAAGTCGGCTGCCTGTAGCACGGGCGGGCTGGACAGGGCGTCCTTTAGGGCCCGGAAGGCTGTCTCGCAGTCCACTGTCCAATCGACTGCAGAGGGCAGCTTCTTCTTGGTGAGGTCCGTCAAGGGCTTTGCCAGGCTACTATAGCATGGAACAAACCTCCTATAGTACCCAGCGGTCCCCAAGAAGGACATCACCTGCTTCTTGGTCCTGGGGGTGGGCCAGGATGCGATGGCCTCCACTTTCTCAGGCTCGGGCTTCAGCGTTCCCCCACCTACCCGGTGACCGAGGTACTGGACCTCGCTCATGGCCAGCTGACACTTTCCCGGCTTGATGGTCAAACCTGCCCGGTGGATCCGCCTGAGCACCTGTGCTAGATGCTCTAGGTGGTCCTCCCAGGTGGGACTGAAGACGGCAATGTCATCTAGGTACGCGGCCGCGTACCCTTCAAGTCCCTTGAGCAGGGTGTTGACCATCCGCTGGAAAGTGGCAGGGGCATTCCTCATCCCGAATGGCATCACCGTGGACTCGTACAGTCCAAATGGGGTAATAAAGGCAGAGCGTTCCCTGGCCTTGCGAGTCAGGGGGATCTGCCAATATCCCCGGCTCAGATCCATGATGGTCAGGTACTGAGCCCCGGCCAACTGATCGAGCAGGTCATCGATGCGTGGCATTGGGTACGCATCGGCGACCGTGACCGCATTGAGCCCCCTGTAGTCCACGCAGAACCGAGTGGTTCGGTCCTTCTTAGGGACGAGGACTACAGGCGAGGCCCAAGCGCTGTTGGATGCCTGGATCACCCCCAGCTCCAGCATCTCGTCAATCTCCTGGCGCATGTGTTGCTGCACCTCCAGGGAGACCCGATATGCTGAACGCCGGATCGGGGGATGATCCCCAGTGTCCACGTGATGGACAGCCAAGTCAGTCCTTCCGGGCTGGTTGGTAAACAACCCCCGGAAGGGGAGGAGGGTGGCCCACAGCTGGGACCGTTGGTCCTCCAAGAGCTGGTGGCCAACCTCCACATCCTCAATGGATCCGCCTGCCCTAACCTGGGCTAGCATATCTAAGAGGGTTTCCGCTTCTCCCTCCTCGGGCAGGTTGCACACGGGGAGCGCACATGCCTCCCGCTCATGATGTGCCTTCATCATGTTCACATGGAAGGGCTTTCGCCTTCCACGGGCGGGGTCCAGGGTGACCAGGTACGTTACAGGGTTGAGCTGCTGGTACACGAGGTATGGGCCTTCCCAGGCTGCCTGAAGCTTGTCCTGTGGTACGGGGACCAGTACCCACACCTTTTGACCCACTTGGTAGGTCCTCTCACAAGCGTTCTGGTCGTACCAACGCTTCTGATCGGCCTGGGCTTGAGCCATATTGTCGTGTACCAGTTGCGTCAAGGCCTGCATTCTGTCCCGGAAGCGCATGACATACTCGATAACCGACACTCCAGGGGTGGCCAAATCCCCTTCCCAAGCCTCTTTCACCAGAGCCAGGGGGCCCCGCACACGTCGCCCGTACAGGAGCTCAAACGGTGAGAATCCTGTTGAGGCCTGTGGAACCTCCCGGTAAGCAAATAACAGGTGTGGGAGATACCGCTCCCAGTCACGCCCATGGGAGTCGACCAACATCTTAAGCATCTGCTTTAAGGTGCCATTGAACCGCTCGCACAGGCCATTAGTCTGTGGATGGTACGGGCTGGCCACCAGATGTCGCACCTGGACTTGCTTACAGAGGGTCTCCATCAGCTGGGACATGAATTGGGTCCCCCGGTCAGTGAGCATTTCCTGGGGAAAACCCACTCGGGAGAAAATCTCCAGCAATGCGGTGGCCACCTTGTCAGCCCGAATGGACGACAAGGCCACTGCTTCTGGGTACCGGGTGGCATAGTCAACTACCGTCAGTATGAAGCGTTTCCCGGAGCTGCTGGGGATGGCCAGCGGGCCGACCAGATCCACAGCCACCCTCCTGAAAGGCTCATCGATGATTGGCAGAGATACTAGTGGGGCTTTGGGGTGTGGCCCCGCCTTCCCCACTCTCTGACAGGTTTCACACGAACGGCAGTAGGCAGCCACATCGGCCCCCATTTTTGGCCAGTAGAAATGCTGGTTTAACCTGGCCTTGGTCTTAGCGATCCCTAGGTGTCCGGCCATCGGAATCTCATGTGCGATCCGCAACAACTCCGTCCGGAACGGATAGGGTACCACCAACTGTCGGTCCCTGGGCCACGCCTCCGGTGAACCCTGCTGGACCGTGGCCCGGTACAGCCGTCCTTGGTCCCAGACCACTCGCTCCGGGTCCGAGTCCGAGGGAGGCTGTGCCGCCTGCTCCTTTAGAGCTTTCAGGCTGTCGTCAGCTTCTAACGCTGCCTGAAACCCCTGACCAGATGTGGCCAGAATCGACGAGACTGTCACATCTTCGGTCAGTACCCCGGGACCTGTGTCCTGGCCTCCACCTGACTCGGCTGCCACTTGGTCAGAAGGGGAAGAGCTATCGGACCTCCGGGAGGCCCCTTGGCTTCCAGCACTCCCACTGCGGGTGACAGCGGCCACAGCCGCTGCGACCGTGGGTCGTGCCTGCTCCTCCTCCGTTCCTGACCAAGTCGCCGGTTCAGGCAGACCTACCTGGCTTCCTGACACCCCGGTTGTGGGGGAACCCTGCACCGAGATCTTACCTGGGAGCACTTCCGCTCCTGGACCGGCCCCAATCTCACCTGCCTGTTCCCCTCCTGCAGCAACAGAACCCCGCTGTGAAATCTCTGGGGACCCCACATTTGCTGTGGTAGCCCCCACCCCACACACTGGTCCTCCCCCTGCAGCACCCTGCTCTCTGCTTATCCCTGCAGAGGGCAACAGATCCCAGCTCACTGGCTGGTTACTTGTAGAGGCATGGTCACACCTTCCTCTGACCCCCTCCCCTGTCACAGCTGCAGCTGAGTGTGTGTCTATGGTGTCTATGCAAGCAGAAATATCAGAGTTCACTCCCTCCTCCCTTACATCATTCATAGATAACACATTAACATTGTCCGGAGGCACGTCAGCACTGGCTGAAGGTTCAGCCTTTGGGGCGGGGCCAAACTGGGAGGTTATTTGCCCCAAATCTGTCCCAAGTAGCACGTTTGCAGGGATCCGATCAGTTACCCCCACCTCCCTCACCCCTCGCCCTGCGCCCCAGTCCACATAAATGTCAGCAACAGGCAGCGCCGGGTCAGTGCCTCCAATCCCGGAGACAGCGAGGGTTTTTCCAGGGATCAAGTCTTGGGGGGACACCATCTCAGGCCGCACCAGAGTCACCTCCGAGGCGCTGTCTCGCAGTCCTATGGTCACAGACCGGCCGACGGTGACAGGTTGGAAGCTGTCCAGGGACCTACCACCACCCCCACCCACACAATACACCTTGGGCGGCCCTTGGGACGGGGACGGAGCCGGGGCCTTGGGACGCTGAGGGCACATGGCCTTGAAGTGTCCAGGTAGGTTGCACTGGTGGCACCGTCTTGGCTCTGCCACGGGCCTGGAGAGGGGAGTTGAGGGGGACACCCCCTGCAGTCTAGGGGCAGGTGGGGCAGTCGCAGAGTTCATCTTACCCCCTCTCCAGGTGCTGCTGGTGGCTGCTCTCCTGGCTTCAGGAGCCCGATTGTTGGTGTAGTCATCTGCCAGGGCAGCTGTAGCCGTGGATCCCTTTGGCTTCTGGTCTCGGATGAACTGGCGGAGATCCTCAGGGCAGTTCCACAAGAGTTGCTCCGTGATGAACAAGTCCAGGATCTCCGGTCCGGTGGAAAGCTGCAGGCCTTGGGTCCAGTGGTCGGCAGCTCGGGCAAGTGCCCGCCGGTGGTCAGCCCAGGAGTCCTTTGGTCCCTTCTGCAGCGTCCGGAACTTCTTGCGGTAGGACTCCGGGGTGAGGTTGTACTGTTGGATCAGGGCCCGCTTGATGGTGTCGTAGCCCTGATCCGCCTCAGCAGGCAAGTCCCCAAGGATATCCAGGGCCTTACCCCTTAAACGGGGGGTCAGGTATTTGGCCCACTGGTCCTTGTTCAGATGATGCTGCAAGCAAGTCCGTTCAAAAGCAGTCAAGAAAGAGTCCAAGTCTCCATCCTTCTCCAGCACTGGGAAGTCCTCAACACGGACCTTTGGAAGTTTGGTGTCTGGAAGGTCACGGGTGGCTGATGAGGGCCGGAGCTGAGCTAGCTGCAGCTGGTAGTTACGCTCTGCCTGGCGCTCTTCACGCGCTGCTTGCCGCTCACGCTCGGCCATGAGTTCCTTGTAGCCCTCCCGGTCTCCAGCCTGGCGTAGGGCCATAGCCATTTGAAGAAGGCTATCCGAGCCTCCCAGGCTCAGTGGAATGGCACGTGGTGATCTGCGGCCCGCTGCGGAGCCTGGTGATTCACTGTCCATTGCAGAGCGGAGGGCTGGCATCTGGCTCGTTGAGGACCCTTGGGCGAGCTGCTCCTCATCTTGTCCAGCAGTGCCCGGTTGTGCAATGTCCTCTGCAGAGCTGTTTTCTGGCGTCGAGCTCCTGGAGGACTCGTGGGCAACCTCCTCATTGCTGTCCACAGCACCGTCCTCCCTCTCTTCGGCTCCTGCCTTAGCATTGGCCAGTTGCATAGCTCTGCTCCTGGTGCCATCAGCCATTCTTGCAGACTTTTGGTCACTGACACAGAACTGACACCTGATGCCTCCACACACCTTACAGTATCTGCACTCTGACACTCTAGTGTTGAGCTAGTCTGAAGACCCCAGCAGCCACAGCTGCTGCAGGCAGTCTTTAGTGTCTGGGAGTATGGGTCTCACACTCACACACACTATTATCTCGATCCCACCGCTTGCCACCAATATGTCACAAACCACCGGGGGGGTCACTCAGAAATCCCCCGCGCTGGCTACCAGTACGTCACAATCGGGGGGTAACAAGTGGGGGTCACCCCTCCTTTATACCTCCCGACCGACAGACAGAGCACGTGACGCGCTCTCTAGCGCCCCTCTTATAGTCAGGCCAATTATGGAATTGCCCGACAATAAGCAAGGAGGCCGCTATACTACTTATGCCGATTATTGAAGGGTCCCCGGTGAGAGTAGGGTATATATTCCCCCGACCTCCGCGGGCGGAATATATAATATCTTCCCGAATCTCACTGGCCTCCCCACAATAATCCTTGGCACAACTCGCTGCCACCAACCGCTTCACGGTAACTATTAGCCGAACACACAGACGTGGGATTCAAGATCGAGATAACAGAACAGCCCAAGATTAATTATATAATTTAATCGCCTAAAGCACACTAGAAACTACAATATATACAATAGGAGATCTACAGAATATACATATGTCAGAGTACAGTTACAATCAAAGCATGGGTTACAAACAGATATGCAATTCAATCAGTTACCTTGTGTGTCTGGCCACAGGGGGGCGCTGTAGACCAGGTTTCTAGGATTCTTCCTCACAGGTCTTTCCCAACCAGGCCCCCGAGCAGAAGAACACTGGAAAATGGCCGAAGTAGGGTTATCAACCTGGGCAGATCCAGGTCCCCTCCTACCTTAGTGACCTCACAGGGAAGCACTGCCACTCCCCCTGCATGGATCAGAATTATCCAGCAAAGGGGATATTGGCCATAACTTTGCCTGGGAGCGTCGTAGGCAGACGCCAATGCTCTCATTGTGACAGTTATGAATTTAGCTACAGAACGAGGGGACTCATGACCTGTCTACGAGTTCCCATATGGCTGATATCACGCCTGGGGTATTTCCCAAGCTCCCCCTTCCATAAAAAAGGTGTGCCAGCATCGTCCGCCTGCGCAAACACCATTTTTATGGTTGCCATATTTATCGGAGATATGGCTTGCGAGATATGAACCATTTTTTACTGGAGTCGTTCTGTCTGGCTACTTCCAAGCCTTGCTAATGAGATACAACTCTTGTTACAGGGTGACGGCAGGGAGCCATCCTGTGTCCATTGTCCGCACAACATCTCATCTCCATATCAGAGGAGATGGCTGTTGGAGGTGTAAGTGGGATGTGACACCTTCACAGATGCTGGACATTTGAGAACAAGAATGGAGGGGGGGCACTGCCAGGGAGTGATGAGAGCAATTATGACTTCTAGTCATAATTCCTCTTCATATCCCAGGATTTACCTCACACTCCTGTACCACCCGGTAAACCCCATGCTTTTGGTGCGAGGGGGTGGAGTCGGTGCCTACATGTAATTTTTGGCACCAGTCTTCCAGCTGCCCCTTGGAGCCATTGTCTTCCGCCTGGTCGGACGGGATCAAGGGTTCCACTGCTTTAATGGTATTGTTGCTGACAGTGTACAGTTTTGCTACAGTGGCGTACCGGGGCAATTTGGCCTCCTCCTCCCCACAATTCAAGACACGGACGGGCACTCTCCCCTTGCGGACGTCCGCTACCCCTCTGGCTATCAGGACTCCAGGCCTACTGTCTGAATACACCGGTTCTACCAAGGCATGGTAATCCTGACCCTTGAGGCCTATTGCTGCCCGACACCATATCAACATTTCACTTCTTGGGGGTATTGCAATGGGGAGGGGGTCACTTACCCTCACACTGCCAATTTCTCCTCCGGCCAGCTCTACCTGCTGCCTCCTCATCAGGGCTCTGATCTCCCTCTGTAGGGCACGCTGCTGCCCGGAGCTGGCAGTTTCAGACGCCTGTTGCAACAAAATTATCACTTCGGCAATACAATTTTCTATCACATTTGTACCAATGGTTAGCAGTGGGTCAGATTCTTTGCGATCAATATCTACAATTATCATCCCCTGACATGGCAATTCCACCCGCCCCACTTTAATGGTTACTTCTTTGTACCCAATTTGCGGTAAGGGCTGACCATTACTGGCCACAATTGTTAAATCATCATCTGGGCCATGGTCAATGTCTGAATCAGCCCAATATCTTTTGTACAGTTTGTGGGGGATGGTTGTTACCTGGGACCCCGTATCCAGGAGGGCATTCAAAGGGATCCCATCCAGCACAATGGGAAGGACCGGTCGTCCTCCCACATACTTGCTGCGGCTGGGGTTTGAGCCGGGCTTCCTTACACCTGGGGGTTGGCTCCTGGCCCCAGGCTCAGCCCATTTAAAGGACAGCGTCGTGCAATGTGGCCCGCCTGGCTGCAGCGGCGGCAGATCGGTTGCCCTGTTGAATCATACCGGTCTGTGTCTCTGCCTCGGGTCGGCGGAATCCTCCTCTGTCGCATCCATGGGACGTCATCTGGGCTGGAGGCCAACTCGATTTTTGCAGGCGATGGGGTCATTTGTAGAGACTGCACGGTCTTGGCAAGGGCAGCCACAGTCTTGGTCAGCTCCTGGACCTGTTGTCTGAGCTCCGCAGTGGGATCCTTATCCAGGGACTGCGCCTCAGCCCCTGCAGTGGCTCGTGTTGCAGGCACCACCCCGGGGTACGTGATAGCAGGAGGCCGGAGGGGTACTGGGTCATTCGGCGTAGATTCTCTCAGTACCCGGATGGCCTGGTCCTTAAACTTTGCAAAGTCCAGAGCAGGGTTCTGCAGGACCAGGATACGCAGCTGGGTCCTGTGGGCATCTGACAGGAGCCCCTCTATGAACTGCTCAGTTAGGAGTTTGTCTTCTTCACGTACACTCTCTGGGTCCACCTGTTTAACTGCTTTCAGGGCCTCTTGCAGGTTTAAGGCATAGTCCCTTATGCTGTCTGTGGCCCGCTGCTTGCACCCAAAGAATCTCATCTTTATCTCTGCTGCGGTGCGGGTGTCAAAAGTACTCTTTAGCTTGGCCAGTATCTGGGCTGCTGTCCCTTTATCTGTATCAGGCCAGGACTTCACTTCACGCTGGGCCGCGCCGGCTAGCTGTCCCATTACTATGCCCACCTTCTGGCTCTCAGTCAGCGGATACACCCGGAATAAGCTGTGCAGGCTTTCTCTGAAGTCACTCAAGGTATGGGACTCCCCGGAGTACTGTGGCAGCCATTCTGCTCCCGGTATGTACGGCATGGTGATCGGCATTACCGGCGCTACAGTGGGGGCTGGGGCGACGGCGACTGGGACTGCTTCGGCCGGTGCTGCGGCGCCTTGGGCGACGGCAGCCACCTGCTCTCCCTCTGAGTCGGACATCTTCCTCCCCCTTAGTGAACCTTACCAGGCTCCGTTCACTTTTCAAATTTTCTTCTGGGTCGCGCGGGGTTAACAGCGCTCTGCTCTGATGGCGCGCTCCCTTCGCGCTCTTTGTCAGGCACGCCCCCCTTCTTCCTGCGCTCGGCGCGGCTAATGGCGGCGGCAATTTACAACCAGTACACCGTCTTTTAAGCACAATTCCTGCAGGCGCACAGTACCCGGTGGGACCGGGCACGAAATCCTGTTCACAGCGCCAAAAGTTGACTCGCCCACCCCAGGGCTATGGGACACCCGGTGCCGGGCCGGACTAGTCCGGTGGTAGTCAGTGGTGGCGGGGCCCGGCTCCGTGGCCCTAGTGGGTGTCAGTAGAATATGTGGCTGATGACTTTAAGTTTGTGTTCGTGACGCCACCTGTGGTATGCGGCTCTTAAGCCGCCGCTGCTGTGTAAGGCCTCCGGGGTGATGAAGTGGCAGCGATGGTGGTACTGCTCCCCACAGGTGGAGCGGTGCCCCAAGACACAGTTGGTGCTTGTGGAAGTCTATGGTGTTGTGTGACTAGCACGGTGCAGGGCCGACAAGCAATGAAAGAAACAGGCACAAACAGTAGTCTCTTTACCTTCTCCTCTTTTACTCGGCAGAAGTTTAGTCCAGGGAGACCGTCACAGATGGTAAAGATGGTCCGGCCGGCCTGGAAGTGCCTGGGGTGATCTTTGGCCAGTTGAGTATGAGGCCTACTCCTTAATCTTTCTTTGCTGTTTAGGACACTGCACTTTGGGTTAGCAATTGCCCTCTTGCTGCTGGGACCGGTGGTTCGCCCCTTTTTCTGTGGGGTAGACTGCGCAGGCCCTCTCTGGGGCTTCTCTGCTGGAGTCCACACCGGGCCCTTGGATTGCAGCTGTTCCTTCAGGTTGCTTCTGGGCCAGGGGCTTGCAGCTCTCCTGCCCTCCGGATTCGGCTACCAGGGACGGATTTTATACCCTGGCAACCACAGACTCCGATGTCCGAGTCTCTCCGCTGCCTCTCAGCTACTCCTGCTTCACTGGGCCAAGCTACTCCAGCTCCAGGCCCCAGTTCTACAGGACAGCTCACTCTGCGTCTGCTTCCTTCCACTTCTCCCTACAGACTAACCACTACTTCCTCCCTTCAGCCAGACTTAAGGAATGCTCCCTGAAGTTCCAGGTTCAGAGCTCCCTCTGCTGGCCGGAGGGAGAACTGTGTTGGGTGTTAACTTACTGGCCAATAGATCTCCCAATTACCTCCAGGCTCAGCATTAACCCTTTGGGAGGGCAATGCTGTTGTGGCGACCAGGTCCTGGGGCGCCACACCCCCCTGTAATGATACCAGCACAGATAAAGCCCAAGGCTATAGGCTGCAGCCACCAGCCGTGCGCTTATCTTGGCTGTGTATCAAAATAAAAGAAACCACATGCGGCTTTTTTTAAAAAAATAAAAAATATATATATATATATATATATATAATGTGTGTGTGTGTATATATATATATATATATATATATATATATATATATATATATATATATATATATATATATTTAAAAAAATGGCATGCTATTTTGACACCCAGCCAAGAAAAAGCCTGACAGCTGGGGGCTGGTATTCCCAGGCTGGGGAGTCCTATGGTTATTTTGCCACATGCATTAGATGACAGGTGATAGTCCTGGGACTTTACCTGACTCTTCCTGATTGCCCTGATGCACTGACAATCGGGGTAATAAAGGGTTAAAGTCAGCTCACACCTGCCACTATGCACTAGATTAGTAATGAGGAGGGTCTATGAGACCTCCTCATTACTAATCTGTAAGTAATATTAAATTAGCACCAACACCGAAAAAATCAATTTGAAATTACATACAGAAAAACACCCTCTTTCACCAATTTATTAACCGCCAAAAGACCCAGGTCCAACGTAATCCCCACTACGAGGTCCCACAAAGATTCCAGCTCTGCTTCATTTGAAGGCACAGCAAGCAGCCATAGAACATGATCGCACGCAGTAATTTTAGGCAGAGACTAAAGCCCGCTTTACACGCTGCGATCTCGCTAGCGAGATCGCTAGCGTGCGTACCTGCCCCCATGGTTTGTGCGTCACAGGCATATCGCTGCCCATTGCGCACAAAATCGAGAGGACCCGTCACACTACTTACCTGCCTATCAACGTCGCTATGACCGGCAAACCGCCTCCTTTCTAAGGGGGCGGTTCGTTGGGCGTCACAGCGACGTCACTAAGCGGGCGACCAATCAAAGCAGAGGGGCGGAGATGAGCGGAACGAACATCTCGCCCACCTTTTCCTTCCTCATTGCTGGTGGGACGCAGGTGATGAGAGGTTCCTCGTTCCTGCGGTGTCACACGTAGCGATGTGTGCTGCCGCAGGAACAACGAACAACATCGTTACTGCAGCAGCAACGATAATTGAGCTTAGGGGGGATGTCACCGATTAGCGATTTTGAACATTTTTGCAACGATTCAAAATCGCTAATAGGTGTCACACGCAACGACATCGCTAATGCGGCCGGATGTGCGTCACAAAATCCGTGACCCCAACGACATTGCTTTAGCGATATCGTAGCGTGTAAAGCCACCTTAAGCTGCAGCGATCATCGGTGACGTCACTCAGGTAAGTTGCGGCCATAGCTGGAGGTTCCCACGGTCCTCCACCTGTAAACCCAGGTAACTGGACCTCATGGGACCTCAATATACTTTGCCCAAGTTCACAGACGTGCATCTCCTGGCAGAAAGCTGTGTTATTTGCCAAGAGATGCAGATTTGGTGCTGAAATTTATACACCAAATTCCTGCACTCAATCTACATCTCCTGGCAAAGAAACCCATCACTTTTTCTGTCAGGAGGTGTAGATTGGGTGCAGGAATATGGTGTAAAAATTCCAGCACCAAATCTGCATCTCTTGGCAAAAACGATTTTGACGTAATTTTGGTGCCATTTTCTTCCAGGAGGTGGAAATTTGGTGGTGAAATCTGGTGGAGTAATTTCAAATAAAGAATTTTTTCGGTGTTTGTGTTTTCTCTGCCCCATCTACATCGTTTGATTCTTGGTGAGGTTTTAAAGGGAACCTGTGAAATGAAAAAAGCTATTAACATGCAGATACGGGGATAATGTGCAGGTTAATAGTGTTTGGAACCTGTCCAGTGCAAGCATTTTGAACCACATGGTTGGGAGGAAAAGAACTTTAATCCTCCCGGCAGCAATCGAATCTCAGTCATGGTGTAGTTCAGTCACTGTTCTGTGTATGGAGAACGGAGGCTGTAACTGTGCTCCCTGCCCCAACTTATACTATGGCTTCATTTCATATAATTAATGAATACGTTTGTTTTTAGTGGCCTCAATTGTTTGATAAAATATTCCTGTATATGGATTTTATAGCGATATATGTGCAATATTTGGAATACAGGCATGTGAATGGCAGTAACACCCATGTTATACAACCATTTTTTATCAACTCAATATTTTGCAGTGAGGCTCATGATAAAGCTACAAGTGTCTCCGTACAACATTGACCACTCAGTAATCACCAATAAGCCCCTTAGACCATGCCATAAGTGTCGCGGGCGGAGGAGGGGACGCCGCGCTCTCCCACTGCTCGG
This sequence comes from Anomaloglossus baeobatrachus, assembly GCF_048569485.1. Taxonomy (NCBI): domain Eukaryota; kingdom Metazoa; phylum Chordata; class Amphibia; order Anura; family Aromobatidae; genus Anomaloglossus; species Anomaloglossus baeobatrachus. The sequence goes on from NC_134358.1 coordinate 48,239,189, forward strand.
GTCCGGCTGCCGCTGCGGCTGCTGCGGCCTGCTGCTGCTGCTGCTCGGTGGCTCGAGCGATGGGCCGGATCCCGGGGACTCGAGCGGCGCTCCTCACCCGTGAGTGAAAGGGGATTGGTTTTTGGGATAGTTTATTGTCCGTGACGCCACCCACGGTTGTGGTGATTTGTTAACACCGCCGCTGCTCTGTATGGGGATCCCGGGGGTGATGGTATGGAGCAGCTAGATGTTATTCCTCCCCTCCGTGGGTAGGGGGTAGTTGTCCCGGGGCCCAGTGATGAGGTGGGTGATGCAGGGCTTGGTGGGGTGCAGGGACGCGGGGGCAGCGCTGTGCCTCACGGCACTGTGGTACTCACTCAGCCTGAGACGATGACACAGTTCTCGGTAAAACACACGGCTGGAAAGACAGTTCCCACGGACGGCTGCACTTGCTTTCCCCAGTAGGTGACGGTCCCTTTTTCCTGCACCTAAGATGATGATGGTTTCGATGGGTTCCCACCGGTAACCCGCTCCCCGGCTTGGATATGGGCCGGAGGAGCCCTACTTTGCCCGCAGGCGCTGGCCCTGAGAAACTGGTGCCCTGGCGGTGGCGGTGTCTCTCTGTAGCGGTTGGACTGTTGCCTTCAATCGGGACTTGGTTGTTGGGAGACCCAGAGGTCCCCTTCACTAACGGTTTTGGCAAATTCACGGGAACTCCTAGCCTTGCCGGGATCCGAAAGGCCCCTGCCACTGGTGCTGACTGCTCTTCGCATACCGCTCCGGTACCGCCGGGCCACCACCCGTCCGCGGTCCTTCCAGCAACCTCCAAGCAGTCACCCCTGCAGACAGTCACCGCCGTCTGCTGACCTTGCTGTCTCAGTCCGGGGCACACACCCGGACCAGCTTCAGGCTGTCTTTACTGTCACTTTCCCTTTCTTCAGCTTCTCTCCTTAGCTCCTCTACCACTTGACTTCCCTCTTCTTTCACTTCCCTAACTTCACTGCCTGTTTCTCCCGCCTCCAGGGCTGTGAACTCCTCGGTGGGCGGAGCCAACCACCTGGCCCACCCCCTGGTGTGGACATCAGCCCCTGGAGGAAGGCAACAAGGATTTTTGGTTAGCCTTGATGTTCCTAACTGGGGTGTAGGGTGTGGTGGTGTTGTGACCTGTGACCCCTGGCTTGCCCAGGGCGTCACATAAGCATCTCACATTAGTCCTTCATCCATCCGGGTGGTCTTTCCTCTCCATTTTATTTATTTTCCATCCACTACATTGTTCCTGCAAATCAAGGCTATGCCTAGCTTGTGCTCCTGAACTCAGGCCCCTGTTTTTATTTTTTGTATATTTAATGTAAGGGTGTGTTTATTTCTCTAGAGCAGAATGTGCATTACATATGTCTCCTCCAGCGCCCACAGGCCAGACATATGAGCACTTTATTACCTAGAGTGTATGGGATAGCGTGTCCGCATGTAGCTGGTGTAGCCTGTACACCGGTCAGGTCCGTGCAGAGGGGCAGCAGGGTGAGAATACACAGGGGGCACAGAGGGAGCAGTTGCAAGTTGCAACCAATCCTTGGTTCCTAAGAGGCTTAAAAGCCCCTATTCTCATTCCTCCGGATTTCCACCCTTGAAGTTCAAACATCAGGTTTCCACACATGCCAAAACTGTATACACACGCAAACACACACACACACACACACTTCTTGTCCGTGCCATATCTCCTTCCCTCCACTGTGACTTACAACAATGTCTGTCTTCATGTTACAAAACATTTGTGGATTTGGGTTATTATATCAGTGTATGCTGTCAATACCTAAACTTAAGGAATTAGGGCTACTCAGTCTCACATGAACTTTCCGACCAGTAGTTTGCGATATCTGCAGTTACTGCGAGAGATTGACTATGTGCATCTTATGTTCACCATCCCCTTATATTCCTCCTTTTTTAACTCACCAGCATCCGGGCGAGAAGAGTTTTGTGCATCTTGATGTTCTTCGGAGGTGGTCCTCCTAATGTTGCCAGCAATTGAGGACACTCTTGAGTCTTTAGTACGATACACTGCCACATCAATTCATCCTGTGCAAACCTCATAGGCGGGACACCAGTGTTGGCTGATTGGTTCTACAAAGCTCCTCTTGAGGTGACATCACAGAGACACATGGGACTTCAGATACTTCAAGCAGGGGTTCTGTTTTGGACCTGATTTCTGATTCAGCTGGAGACACTAGCGTTACTTCTTGGAGTTCTGTGGGTATCGCAAACCATTCATCCTCACCATCAGCAGCTCCTCCCAACTCTTGAGCAGCTACCAAGGCCGGTGTGAAACACCTAAAGTCTGAGGTCTTATCTGCCTCTAACTCTTCATTCTCATCAAATGTTGGTCACTTTCGGGTCACCCTAGTGCGTCCGCATGTGTATTTTCGTTCTTTAATCTTTAGGATATCTTATATCGATACTTTGACATCTTTGCGACTCATTGTTGTTCTAGTGCCCCCAGTTTTGCATTCTCCAGGTGGGCGAATGGATTGTTGTTGGTCTGCACATGGACTTCCAATCCCGAGAAATACTCTGTAAACTTCTCTTGATGGCCCACATCAAGGCTAGCAACTCCAATTTGAATTAACTGTATTTGCTGTGGTTCTTCTCAAAGTCCCCTAAGTACCATCTGGCATAAGCAAATACCTGCTCACATCCCTCCTGGACCTGGGCCGGCACCACCCCCAGACCGTAGAGGTTCCTATTCGTATAGAGCACAAAAGGTACGCCAAGATGGGAGAATTAGTCAGTGTGAATTTCAAGAAGAAGAAGCCCTCTTCCTGTTTTGGACCCCACTCCATCAACTGACGTTTGGCACCTTCTGCTGTACCTGTCAATAATTCATGCAATGGTGCCGCAGCCTTGGTAAATTCCTTAACGGATCTTCAGTAGTACCCGGTCCAACTCAGGATTGCTCTCAGTTCTCTCATGGTTATATGTGTAGTCCTTTTTTGCATGGCAGCCACCTTCTCCTTTGTCAGGTATACTCCTTCACTAGATACTGTATGTCCCAGGTACTCTATCTCTTTTTGGAACAAATGACAGGTTCAGGGTTTTATCTTCAGTCCATGCTTCTGAAGCCTCTCCAGCATCTGCCTGAATCTGGTGGGGTGTTCCTCGAACTTGGTGGAATAAATGATAATGTCATACGGTATATGAGTGTTGTCGTGAAGTTCAGGACTGCAAGACACCTTTTTATCAGACACTGGAATTAGCTGCAAACTCGTCCTACTCTGGTTAGTAAACCTAACCAGCACAGGATCCAAATGCACGGTCGCCAGAGTGCAGGCAACCCATTGTCCTGGTATTATTTCTCCTTCTGTGACGCCCCTGGACTATCAGGTCGTCACAGGGTATTGCACGCTCTTTTATCTAAGTGCAGTATCCAAGTCCCTCATGGTTCTGGGTCCCTGGAAATGCAGTGTTGCCTCCAACAGCAAATCAAATCCTATGAACACCCTGCACCACACCCACCAGACACACCAGTGGGCGGCTTGAGCGGAATAGGGTCACCCACCTAGGGGACAGGAAGGGAGGGTCAGGAGAGTGTCAGTGAAGTGAAGTGGAGTGAGTGGAAGGAAGTGAAGAGGAATGGAGTGAAGGGAGGAAGCAGGGAGCTGTGGCTCCGAAAAGTAGCTGTCTAGGTTGCAAGTGGTGTCTGGACCTAGAGGAGTCGGACCCCTGGTCGCAGGGGGTTGAGGCTAGGTGCCTGGGACCTGTCAAGAGGACGGTCGACAACCTGGTCGTGTCACCGGTCCGGGACCGAAGGCTTGGTGGGGTACACGGACCCTAGGTCGGGGAGAAGCTTCAGGCAACCCGGCAATTAACCTGCAGAGAGCGGCGCCTTTATGGACTGTTCCCACTAGCTCCAGAATCGCGGCACTAGCGCAACGAGGAGGATAGGGCCTTCCACATACGCAGCCCACAAGATCCCAAGCGTGAGCCCTGGGAGCAGGCTCCCACACTTAGCCACAGTGGGGAGCGGGGCCCAGCAAGTTCCAAACTACCGGGCCACTTCAGTAAATCTAACTTTGTGCCAGGAGGCAGGTCACAGCATACCAGGCAGCACTGTAGGGGACGGGACCCGGATGAGCTCCCTGAGAGAGGCAGCGGCACCAGAGACTTGGTTTACCCGGTTGTCAGCGTCTGCTTATTGGCTGAGTGAGTACATGACTGATCTCCCCGTCACGGCACCCAGTATTAACCTCCCAGAGTCCCGGGGCCTACCCCAACCCGTGGTGGGTAATAACACCTTGCTGCCCCTTTCCATCATCCTGGGTACTCCCAACAACGGCAGCGGCGGTACTCCTGATTACTGCACAGTACGGGTGGTGTCACGAACTATCTCCCTGTAAATACCCCCCTTTAACTTTAGAGTGTGGCCTCGAGCCCCCGGGTCCGGAGACCCTCGAGCAACGAACGGGGATTGCCCACGGATCCGAGCGGTTCGATCCGCTGCTGGGGCAGCACACTTCCTCCCAGGGTTTAACCGACACCTCCACTCCTTCCAGACTGGCATAGGGAGATCTGTCTGTCCCAGTGGCAGAGTCAATCAGTGTAGAGAGTCACCACTACTTTTCCTAAAAGTTGGGATGTAGCAAATAACTTTTGTATCTGGTTGACCTGGATGAGATGTTTGGAATATTTTTTAACTCTAATGAAAGCGAATCAAGTGGGCCAAGTCACCTCCTTGTCAACCATCTGCCAGAAACTGTCCCACTTCCCTCAGTACGTTGATTCCCAGAGTTACAATGGGTACACCCCAGGCCGGGCTTTTCACAAACACAATCCCTTTTTTCCAAGGTTCTTCCCACAAACCTGTATCTTTATCCACACCACTCCTGCAACAAGAATAGGCAACAGGTTAGCAGCCTTATGGTCTGGAACGAGCAATGTGTAGGAAATGCCGTCAGAAGTATTTTTCGGGTATGGTGGTTATCTAGGATCCTGTATCCAGTATCCTACAGGTTACTACTTGCTCATACACATGGACATTTTTAAACTCAGAGAGAGACTTCAATTCAGTGTAGGTTCCCAGTATTACGAGATTGCCTTGACATGGCTACTGAGCAGATATAGAAATGTGCTTTTCTGTATGCTAAATATTTTAATTTTTTCTTAGATTTCCTTAAGCAGCAATGCATGTCTGTAGCAGTGATGGAGCAGGGTCACAGGAGGCAGGGGTGCTGCTGGAGTAGGACAATGCTGCAGGTAGGACAGGTGTCCCGGATGCTCGCTGTGGGCACTGTGAGGCAGGAGCATCCAGAAACTGTCAGTGGTGCGGGCTTCAAAGAAATAGTGCCCAAAGGCGGCGCATGCGCAGGTTAAGATATCGGCTCAATGAAGAGCTGAAATCTCATCTGCACACGCGCCACTTCCGGGGTGCCATTTTCCTTAAGTCCACTGCTGGGAGATCAATGGGCCGGAGGCAACGCGGGTGCAGATGAGATCTTGAAGTGAGAGCTCAATCTGCACACGACCCGGGACGCCATTATTTGAAGCCTACATTTTCAAGATGGCCCCTGCCTCATCCCCCACAGGGAACACAGCCAGACATCAGTAGAGCACAGTACTCACAACATCGCCCCTACCTCCTGTGACCACTCTCCACCATCCTTGGTAAGCTATATTCGGATTATAAGATGCACCTGTGACGCCCTGGCCTATCAGGTCGTCACAGTGTATTGTGCAACCTGCCCTTCTGCACAGTATCCACTCCTCCTTGGTTACGGATCCTGGTCCTTTGGCTAAGCTGTTAGCAACACCAATCAAAATCCTAGAAACACTTTAAACTGAACCCACCAGACACACCATTGGAGGGCCTGAAGGGAATAGGGCCGCCCAGATGGGAGGTTGGTGGGGGAAGGTGAGAGAAGTGAAACAGGAGTGGAAGGAGAAGGTAGTGTGGAAGTGACTCTCCGAGAGGGAGAGGTCACTGGTCCGGAGCAGGGCTCCTGAAGTTACTAGGTGGCAGACGTTGGTCTGGGCCTGGTAGTGATAAGGCCGTAATTTAGGTTGATGCAATCTAATCATGCATCCCTCTTAAACTGTCTGCAGTCCAAATTATGAGTCACTCGTGGTAGCATGCATAACCACTCTTTCACACACCAGAGACGTGCTCAGATATGAATAGAAAGTAAGACTGATTTATTTCCGGAAGTTGTACAAATATATATAACCTTATTGGCTAGGTGCCAAGAATACGTAACACGTCTCCTATTGGATAAAGTAGAACAGCTTATTCTGTGATATACAATTTACTGTAATGTGCTTGGTTCCTCATTTATATTAAGCAATGTCAGCATGATTCACTGATTCACTTGTTACAAGAATAGCCCAGACTGTCTGTCTGAGTCTTATGCCAAGAAATATGTGGGGTACAGTTCAAACACCATCTTAAATCCTGTTCTTTATGGATATCTCCATGTAACAATGATATACTCATAATAATTCATAATCTTGTCCATAACAGTCCCCCCTTTGGAGATAGCCAAAAAGTCTTTCCTTACTTTTCCCGAGTCTATTGATCTGTCCTACTGCCGATGGTTACCTCACTCACATACGAGATACCCCATCCCTTGTGGATGAATCTTCCCACCCAACAGACTATGCATAGGAAGCCAGATCCTGATCGTATTCTCTAGACTGTCCTCATGGCTATGTTCCGCTGGCACACGTTATTCAGGAAGGGGGAACGTGGCTGCAGTCCTTTAATTGACTAATATTTATCAGGGTTGGGTTCACTCAGAGTCTCATGCTCCTCAGTCCTCAGGCGGTAATGGTGGGACATCAAAGGTGGGATGTAGAGTCGTCTTCCAGTCCACATGCTTAGATATCATCTTCCTGGCACAAAGTATCGGGTAGAAGAGGGAAGACAGCCATCTCCTGGTCTCAGGCAGGTCCGACATCTCTTTGTAGTGGAATGCATGGATCTTCGTCCGAAGAAAAAGAGTGAGAGAAGAGAGAGGAAGAGAGAGAGAGATTGAGAAGAGAGGAAGAGAGAGAGAAAGATTGAGAAAAGAGAGAGGAAAAGAGGAGAGAGAAAAAGAAAAGAGAGAAAAATCTAGATCTGGTTGGATCTGGAGGAGAAAACTCAAAAACGTGTATTAGGCAAATGTTTAAACAAACAACAAGCTTAGTTGAAGTATCTGGCGCTACTTCTAAACAGGATTTCATAGGGTCTCAACCTAGTGGTCCCTGCTGGGGTGTGTCTGACACTGAACAATTCAAGGGGAAGACTCTCATGCCCTTGCCTTCTACACTGCCCCATCTTCCCAACCTTCCCTCTATTCTGTGGCTGGTATGGGGTGTGTAGAGTCAGTTCTGTGTCCAAGGCCTGCCATCTCTATTTGGCTGGCAGTGAAAGCAGGTCACTAGCCACTTTCTATGGTCTCCGGGAGCCCACAGCTGCACCCTATCTCAGTCCTCTTCTTCTTTTGAGACCTGCTCTTGTAGGGTCAGGACAACGTTTTCTCAAGACTTTCCATCTTTCCTTTCTTCTTCACATCGGGGTCATTCAAAAAGCTCAGATTGACTGACTGTTTCTCTGGTAAGTGGTCTTGGGGCTTCTTTGGCTGTTCTGTCAGTGAGAGCACTTCTTACTGCTTCCCTTGACTCCTCCAATGTAGGCCTCAACCCTGCTCACCGCGACTCTGTCTGGCAATAGCAAAGCTTCCATCCGTTCTTCTATGGCCTCATGGCGACATACAGTTCCATTGGCAGTATCAAGTCTCTTGTCCTCCATACAGAGTAGATGCTGGCTGCCATCTTGCAGGCTTCAGCGAGAGTACATACATCTGCTTCTTCACAGACAGGCATGCGGGTAGCGACTGCTCTATCAGCACAGCGTCTTCTGCTACCAGCACCATACCCATGTGGAACCGTCTTCTTGATGCACATCTTGATCCATCTGCAAAGGAGTTAAGTCAGGGTCCAAAGGTGTATCCGTCACTGTATCGAATCCAGAGTTTCTTCAGCTATGCCAGAGTCGACTACCTCTTCCACCAAGGTGTCAGAGGTGGGACACTCCCCCCTTGGAAGAGGGAGAAGTTCAGCAGGATTAAGGACCGCACACCGGGAGTTGGTGACTTTGTCAGGGAGCAGTGATGTCATACGGGCACTGATCTTCAACTGGTGCTTTAGGTAGGTGTTCAATCTGGCTGAGTAGTGTTCAAAGGGCTGCTGTCTTCCTCCATGGCAAACAGGTAGAATGACTTCTGGGCTGGAGATGACGTGATGATACTCTTCAGGTGACTGTGACTGTAACTCAGGTGACTGTGACTGCTGCACATCTGTATGTGGGGTGATCTTGTAAGCTGCTAGATTCATCTCTATACGTCTTGCCATTTGAAGGAGGGTGTCTTGGTCTTTACCAGCTGTAGTTGTTTGCATATGGGCTCTCAGAGACCTGATACAAAGGACTATACCCAGGTTTGTAAGAAAGAGCAATGGGTGTAACTTTGGGGTCAGGAGAACACTGAAATTCTAAAAACTAAGACTCCCTAAAACCCCGGGGAAAGAGAAAAGAGCACAAGAGGGTTTGGAAACTACCAGCAGCACCCCCTGACTACATCTACACAACTAGGAAAAAGCAGTGGAGAGTATCTACTCTACCTCTCCTGTGCTGACCCTGTAACTGGGGGCCCTGCACTCTCCCTCATCCCGACGGTAGACCTGATGGTGGTCAGGGTCGAGCCTCCAGCGTATCCCTCTCTCCTGTCAGACCCTGCAAACTAAGACACAAATGATTACTGGGTGCTGCCAACGAAAACCCTAATATATGCCAACTCCTGATGATCAATGTCCCCTTGGGACCACATGAACCTCCACCCTCTCTATCAGGGAACTGAGATTGTGCAAGATATCAGGCAGGATAACATACAAGTGAAAATATCTCAAACCAGGCTAAGCATCAACTGCCATAGGCAGAAACATATTCACTGTCCACCAGGACTAATAGTGAGCAGTCTATATGGTCTAGACTGTATACTAGACCATATACTGGAGAAAAAAACTGCATATATGACCAAAAACGGAGTGTGTGTTTCAGGTCCCTATATCACCCCTCTGCAGTCCCTGCTTCATCAGCAATAAACAGAGCAGTGGCTGTAGCTGCTAAAACAAAAATAGGGAACTGGGTGTCGGCTGGACTAAAATGGCGTCTAAAGATGAACTATGTAGTGTGAGTTAAAACGTCCACTAAAGATAATTACCGATAAGAAACAGCCGCTAAAAGAGGAAGTAGGTGTTGGCCAAAAATGGCGTCTGAAGAGTCCTGGGAGGGAGTGACATGTCTTGTGACATCTACATTCAGGAGGTATTCAATCTGTCACCGGGAATATGGATTATATAGGGACCCCTGGGCTGACCCTGTAACTAGGGACCCTGTACTCGCCCTCATCTCGACGGTAGACCTGATGGTGGTCAGGGCCGAGCCTCCAGCGTATCCCTATCTCCTGTCAGCCCCTGACAACTATCCCCATACCATACCCCACCCAGGGCTGAGTAAAACACTGAGTGACAGAAAGAAATCTACATTCAGAACAGAAAATAATGGGGTGGGCTTACGTGGACACAGTGCTCCACAGACAGGTAAAATACACATAGTGTATTCAGTGTCATCTAACCTCCCCCCCTTTTTGGGAGAATTCTCCATTTCAACATACGTACATTCACAGGACACTGAAATAGAAACTAACACTTCCCTTTTTTTTTTCCTTCTTTTCAACTCTCCTACGGTGTTTCACACCAAAAACTGCGTACATTATACATAAAACATCTTCCAGTGTCACTTGGGTGATAAGGTACACGCACCCTCACTGTAAACCTGGCTCCATTACTGGCCAGAAAGAATCCCCAGCTTTAATCTGGGTGAAAACATCTTTCAGGGAAAACTATATATGAGATATTATGTCAGAGAGAGAATTCACGATATACATACACCTCCATGAGAACGGTCTATCGAATACTCAATAATTCCGATTAAGACCAAAGTTTAGGGGTCTTCCCCAATGTATTCAATTCTAGGTAAGAATACATTGACATCCACTAAAACAAGACCAGTGAGTACGCATACAACGTTCAACTCACTGCTTAGCAGGAAAACCGTATCAGGTAACAGTCTAACAGTCAGGGCTCTTTCTCCCACTTTTTCCTTAACACTGCACCTGTACATAGACAACCCCCCCTTTCAAATCTTCTATCCCCGAAGATCAGGTCCAAGGTATCAAACATCAATTATTGATGACACGTCACTCATAGGTGTATATATCTCAGTGTTCCTTCACAAGGACTGCAGCCTCTTGAGGCTTCCATGTCACATATTTATGGCGGTTTTGTCTGGGACTATCGGAATAATGGTGCGATGCCATGTGTGGCCTGACGTCCTCAAATAAGGACAGCACCTGTGGTTTACCTCTACTAGGGACAGTGTTGGTGGTGGGGTGGATCATTGTTAAATCATTGTCATCTTCCTGCCCCCCCTCGGTGTCTTCTGTTGCTCCAGCAACAAATAGGCCAGTGGCCTTGGGACTGAAGATGGCTGGAAAAGGGAACTAGGTGCGGCCCAACCTGAAATGACGTCTGGGCAGGCTAGGGAGGGCATTTGGTGGGCAGGGGGACAAACTACACAAGTCCAACCCTCTGGGGACGACTTATAAGGAGGGGGGCGTTGTTTCCTAATGGGCTTGGCCACTTCCTGAGGTGCCATTTTCTGATCTGGAGCAATATAGAAATATCTACTATGCCAATTTTATCTTTCTAAATCCCTTGCTTATTTAACAAAACATCTTTCTATTCCTGCTCCTCTAATCTCCCTTTCTTGGCAGTGATTCCTGCCACCTTCAAGAGCGACTTCATATTTGTAACATTCTTTTTACCTTTTTGCTCGCTTACTAATTCATCTGCCGTTAACTTGACAGGTGTGGACTGATTAGACCCCATGCTTCAAGGGTATATGACCTAAAACTAACACGTCAACCTGGATGTCTGATCTGCCGCAATCCCCTTTCTCTCCTGGACCAGCGACTATACACATCCACAGAATACACAGAATTTCTACCTCAGTCCACAAACCACAACACAAACGAGCTGTCCTACCAGGAAGATGTGTCACGTGGGTGATAGTTACTAAATTCACCCTCACTATCTCTTACTTCATGTACCAGTAACCTCTGTTCACACTATATACACCTTATTCTAACGGTCCGTCCAGAACATCAATAATACTGTTTAAAACCAAAGTCACGGGATTCTGCCAATGTTCCTCCTACCTAGGATCGTAGAGAACATCAAATTCAACCGGATACAGTCAGGGTCTCACCATGACGCTGTACCGGCCAAAACCAATCCCCCTATCGTCTCCTCTCTGTGGAAGACGCACCAGGATTCTGCCAATGTTCCTCCTACCTAGGATCGCGGAGAGAACATCAAATTCCACCAAATACAGTCAGGATCTCACCATGACGCTGTATTGGACAAAACCAATCCCCCTATCGTCTCCTCTTTGTGGAAGACCACCAGGATACAGTCAGGACTCTTACCATGACACCTGTACCTGCCCTTTAGATTTATCAATTACTGACTATCAACCGGACACGTTACACACCCGTGTATACACTATATACTCAGACAGCATACTTCAAAGTACATCTTCAGAGTTTTTTTTCTTCACTCAAAGACAGCTCTCACTACATTACGTGACGCTTCCTCTTTTTCCCGTAAACCAGCAAGTACGAACAAAGCACATAGAGCTTCCTCTTTTTGCAGCCAGCCTTGCTGCAACCACAGTGATTAGAGCGATACCAGCAAGTACTCCACCTGCTGCAAATAGACAGACATCTCAACAGGTAGACACAGGTCAACACAATGACATAACAATAAGGACACTATATACACCATCCAGGTGGCTGATCTCACCTGCAGATATAACCATATATATCCAACGTATATAACAACTTCCTCATTTTCTCCTGCCATTAACTCAGAGAAAAATAAAACATAGAACTTCTGCTTTTCTCAAAGAGCAGACAAAAACCACATTACGTTTCATGTGATTTACAATTTATACAGACAGCTTAAGGTGAACCTGACCACCTTGGTGTGGGATCTCTTAGGACGGCTTATCTCATGCGAGATGGCGGTCATTAGGTGTCTAGACTGGGACAGCCCAACCCCCCCTTCGAAATGCAAGTACACGCATGAGGTTTGCAAGGTGAGATTATACAAATTTTCTCACCTGCATTTGGAGTGTGCACCTCCACCTCTCGCATAGTTGCCTATCGACTGAAGGTGTCAGCACGGCTGTCCGCCATCCAGAGCTCCGTCCTAAGGTTCGTTGGGCGCCAAATGATAAGGCCGTAATTTAGGTTGATGCAATCTAATCATGCATCCCTCTTAAACTGTCTGCAGTCCAAATTATGAGTCACTCGTGGTAGCATGCATAACCACTCTTTCACACACCAGAGACGTGCTCAGATATGAATAGAAAGTAAGACTGATTTATTTCCGGAAGTTGTACAAATATATATAACCTTATTGGCTAGGTGCCAAGAATACGTAACACGTCTCCTATTGGATAAAGTAGAACAGCTTATTCTGTGATATACAATTTACTGTAATGTGCTTGGTTCCTCATTTATATTAAGCAATGTCAGCATGATTCACTGATTCACTTGTTACAAGAATAGCCCAGACTGTCTGTCTGAGTCTTATGCCAAGAAATATGTGGGGTACAGTTCAAACACCATCTTAAATCCTGTTCTTTATGGATATCTCCATGTAACAATGATATACTCATAATAATTCATAATCTTGTCCATAACAGTAGGAGCTGGAACCCCGGTCGCAGGGGATTGTGTCAAGGGGCACGGTCTGCCGAGGAGGTCAGCCGGTGGCCTTGAGCCATCACCGGGCAGGGGCCAGGGCACGACGGGGTATGTGGACCCTAGGCCAGGAAGTAGCTTCACGCGTCCTGGTAATTTACCCGATGGGGGTGAAGACTTCAAGATTCATCCCCAACCCGCTCCAAAATCGGGGTACTAGCACACTGATGGGATAGGACTTTCCCAAATACAGGCCAAAGAAAGCCTACGCGTGAACCCTGAGAGAAAGGTCTCTCCATTAGCCATACGGGTGAGCGGGACCCGAAAAGTTTCAAGCTTGAGGATCCAACTAAGTGAAAAAGTGCCACGGAAAAGGCCACAGGCTAACAGCAACACCAAGGGCACGGATCCCAGCGTGCTCCCTCCAAGCTGCATTGGTGCTCAGAATTCTGGTTTACAAGCTGTCGCTGTTATTTTTACTGAGTGAGTACACTGAAAAGCCCCTTTTCCTCTACCCAACGGCACCCCAACCACCAACATCCCAACAGGCCCCAGGGCATAAACCCCCTACCCACGGAGGGGTTAAACACCTTGCTGCTATACCACCGCCACCGGGCTCCCCCTCACCAACAGCAGCGGTGGTACACCATCTTACCATGCACCATGGGTGGCGGCACGAATTTTCCAAATCCCCTCTACATACTCCCCCCTCGCTCTTCTTTTAATTCGAGTGTCTGCACGGACCCCCAGATCCGGAGACCCCTCGAGCCACCGTAGCTCCGGATCCGAGCGTCTCGGCCGCTGGCGTGGGGGCAGTACACCCCCCCCCATTTTCCTTCCAAATTTTTGGGAAGAAAAGTGCATCTTATAATTCAAAAAATACGGTATCCACCATGCAATGCCTTTAGTGACGCATCTAACAATGACTCCAAATATAAAGAAAAGAAGTATCCTCAGTCTAAAGAAGAGTTACACAAAATATTGATGTGATTTAGATTTCGTTATTGTTAATTAATAAAAAAAATATACAGTATATACATATATATATATATATATATATATATATATAATATTATTATTATTATTTATTATTATAGCGCCATTTATTCCATGGCGCTTTACAAGTGAAAGGGTATACGTACAACAATCATTAACAGTACATAACAGACTGGTACAGGAGGAGAGAGGACCCTGCCCGCGAGGGCTCACAGTCTACAGGGAATGGGTGCTGGTACGATAGGTGAGGACAGAGCTGGTTGCGCAGTGGTCTACTGGACTGAGGGCTATTGCAGGTTGTAGGCTTGTTGGAAGAGATGGGTCTTGAGGTTCCTCTTGAAGCTTTCCACGGTAGGGGAGAGTCTGATGTGCTGAGGTAGAGCGTTCCAGAGTAGGGGGGATGCACGGGAGAAATCTTGTACGCGATTGTGGGAAGAGGAGATAAGGGAGGGGCAGAGAAGGAGATCTTGTGAGGATCTGAGGTTGCGTGCAGGTAGGTACCGGGAGACTAGGTCACAGATGTAGGGAGGAGACAGGTTGTGCATGGCTTTGTATGTCATGGTTAGTGTTTTGAACTGGAGTCGTTGGGTGATGGGAAGCCAGTGAAGGGATTGGCAGAGTGGCGAGGCTGGGGAGTAGCGAGGGGAGAGGTGGATTAGGCGGGCCGCAGAGTTTAGGATAGATTGGAGGGGTGCAAGAGTGTTGGAAGGGAGGCCAGAGAGCAGGAGGTTGCAGTAGTCGAGGCGGGAGATGATGAGGGCATGCACTAATGTTTTTGCTGATTCTTGGTTAAGGAAAGCACGGATCCGGGAGATGTTTTTGAGTTGTAATCGGCATGAGGTGAAGAGGGCTTGGATGTGTGGCTTGAAGGATAGAGCAGAGTCGAGGGTCACTCCAAGGCAACGAGCTTGTGAGACTGGGGAGAGTACGCAACCATCGAGTTTGATGGAAAGGCTTGTTGGAGGAGATGAGTGAGGAGGAGGAAAGACAATGAATTCTGTTTTGTCCATGTTAAGTTTTAGGAATCGCGCAGAGAAGAAGGATGAAATAGCAGACAGACATTGTGGGATTCTGGTTAGTAGAGAGGTGATGTCAGGTCCAGAGAGGTAGATCTGTGTGTCATCGGCATAGAGATGATACTGGAAGCCATAGGACTCTATGAGCTGTCCCAGGCCGAAGGTGTAGATGGAGAAAAGCAGGGGTCCAAGAACTGAGCCTTGGGGAACACCGACAGATAGGGGGCGAGATGAGGAGGTGGTGTGAGAATGGGAGACGCTGAAAGTTCGGTCGGTGAGGTATGAGGATATCCAAGATAGGGCCAGGTCTGTGATGCCCAGAGATGAGAGAATCTGTAGTAGGAGGGAATGGTCTACTGTGTCGAAGGCAGAGGACAGGTCCAGGAGGAGGAGGATAGAGTAGTGTCGCTTGGTTTTGGCGGTTAGTAGGTCGTTAGTGACTTTAGTTAGGGCAGTTTCAGTGGAATGATGCGGTCGGAAGCCAGATTGTAGCTGGTCAAAGAGAGAGCAGGAGGAGAGGAATGAGGACAGTTCAAGATGGACATGCTGTTCTAGTAGTTTTGAGGCATAGGGGAGAAGGGATATGGGGCGAAAGTTTGACACAGAGGATGGGTCAAGGGAGGGCTTTTTGAGGATGGGTGTAATAGAGGCATGTTTAAAGCATGAGGGGAATACACCAGTTGTTAGTGATAGGTTGAAGAGATGGGTTAGGGCTGGGATGAGGACTGCGGTGATGTTGGGGATGAGGTGCGATGGGAGCGGGTCCAGTGCACAGGTTGTTAGATGTGATCTTGAGAGTAGAGTGGAAAGATTGATTTCTGTCATGGTGGA
Organism: Anomaloglossus baeobatrachus; assembly: GCF_048569485.1. NCBI lineage: Eukaryota > Metazoa > Chordata > Amphibia > Anura > Aromobatidae > Anomaloglossus > Anomaloglossus baeobatrachus. The sequence continues at coordinate 48,254,865 of NC_134358.1, forward strand.
GAAGCTGGATTTGGAGGAAGAAGGCTGAGTAGCTATGATGAGGGGCTGTGGTGATTGTGGGCCAAAGCTTGCTCTGATGTTGTCAACCTTCTGCTTGAAGAAAGAGGCAAAGTCTTCAGCTGAGAGGAGAGGAGAGGGAGGTGGTGCTGGAGGACGGAGGAGAGAATTAAAAGTGTTGAATAGCTGTTTAGGGTTATGAGAGAGAGAGGATATGAGGGATGAGAAGTAGGTTTGTTTTGCAGCAGTGAGTGTGGACTTGAAGGTAGTGAGGGACTCTTTATATGCAATGAAGTGCTCAGTGGAATGAGACCTCTTCCATCTGCGCTCAGCAATTCTGGAAGCCCGTCTCAGTTCTTTAGTCTGACTGGTGTGCCAGGGTTGCCTGTTGATTGTGCGGGTTTTGGTGTGTGTGAGGTGGGCGGCTGATTCGAGAGCTGCAGAGATTGTAGTGTTGTATAAAGTTGCAGCAGCATCTGCATCGTGTAGAAATGCAATGTCTGTGAGAGGGAGAAGGGACTGAGAAAGGGCGTGTAAATCAATGTGTTTTATATTTCTGCGAGGGTGTGAAAGTTTGTGGAGGGGGGGTTGCGTAGTTGGAGAAGAGAGGGAAGAGAATGTAAGTAGGTTGTGGTCAGACAGGGGAAGAGGCGCGTTAGAGAGGTTAGATAGGGAACAGAGGCGAGTGAAGATGAGATCCAGCGTGTGGCCATCTTTGTGAGTGGCTGCAGAAGACCATTGGGTGAGGCCGAAGGAGGCAGCGAGTGTTAGAAGTTTGGAGACAGATGAGTGGGAAGTGTCAATGGGGATATTGAAATCACCCATGATGATGGTGGGGATGTCGTTGGAAAGGAAGTGTAGTAGCCAGGTGGTGAAATGATCAAAAAAGGCAGTGGCTGGCCCTGGAGGGCGGTAAATGACAGCCAGTATATATATATATATATATATATATAATATATATATATATATATATATAATATATAAAGCTGAATGTGTGTGTGTATGTGTCGCGGGCGGGGAAGGACGCCGCTGCGCTGCGCTCGCCAACGCTCTGGTCCGGCGCTGCTGCGATGGCTGCTCGGTGGCTCGAGCGGTGGTCCGGATCCGAGGACTCGAGCGGCGCTCCTCGCCCGTGAGTGAAAGGGGGTAGTTTGGTTTGGGGATTTGGTCCGTGACGCCACCCACGGGTTGTGGTGAGGTTGGGCACCACCGCTTCTGGTGACGGGGATCCCAGGAACGATAGTAGGGAGCAGCTGGGATGTTGTTTTCCCCCTCCGTGGGTAGGAGTTGGTGATCCCAGGGCCCGGTGAGGTGACGGGGAGGCAGGGTTGGCAAGGTGCAGGGTCTCCTGGACTGCGCAGCGCGGTGCCGGACGGTACGGTAGTACTCAGCCACAAATGTACGCAAAGTCTCTGGTAAACCAAACGGCTGGATGGACGGGTCCCGCAGCCGACTGCTGTGACTTCTCCCGGACGGTTGGTGGTAGCTGCCTTTCCCTGCACCTTTGTGTATGTTCATTCCTGATGGATTCCCACCGGTAACCCGCTCCCCAGCGTGTATATGTGCCGGAGGAGCCCTTTTGCCCGCAGGCTCTGGCCCTTGGAACTCTAGCTGTGGCGGTAGCTGTATTTCCTTCTACTGGTTGGACGGTTGCCTTTAATCGGGTCTTATCATAGTATCATAGTATCATAGTTTTTAAGGTTGAAGGGAGACTCTAAGTCCATCTAGTTCAACCCGTAGCCTAACATGTTGATCCAGAGGAAGGCAAAAAACCCCAATGTGGCAAACAAGTTCCAATGGGGAAAAAATTTCCTTCCTGACTCCACATCCGGCAATCAGACTAGTTCCCTGGATCAATACCCTGTCATAAAATCTAATATACATAACTGGTTATATTAAATTTTTCAAGAAAGGCATCCAGGCTCTGCTTAAATGTTAGTAGTGAATCACTCATTACAACATCATGTGGCAGAGAGTTCCATAGTCTCACTGCTCGTACAGTAAAGAATCCTCGTCTGTGATTATGATTAAACCTTCTTTCCTCAAGACGTAGCGGATGCCCCCGTGTTCCAGTCGCAGGCCTAGGTGTAAATAGATCTTTGGAAAGGTCTCTGTACTGTCCCCTCATATATTTATACATTGTGATTAGATCTCCCCTAAGCCTTCGTTTTTCCAGACTAAATAACCCCAAGTTTAATAACCTGTCTTCGTATTGCAGCCCCCCCATTCCTCTAATAATCTTGGTCGCTCTTCTTTGCACCCTCTCCAGTTCAGCTATGTCCTTCTTATATATCGGTGACCAGAATTGTACACAGTATTCTAAGTGCGGTCGCACTAGTGACTTGTACAGAGGTAGAACTATATTTTTTTCATGAACACTTATACCTCTTTTAATACATCCCATTATTTTATTAGCCCTGGCAGCAGCTGCCTGACACTGTCCACTAAAGTGAAGTTTACCATCCACCCATACACCCAAGTCTTTTTCTGTGTCTGTTTTACCCAGTGTTCTACAATTAAGTACATAATCATAAATGTTATTTCCTCTACCCAAGTGCATGACCTTACATTTATCTACATTAAACTTCAATTGCCACTTCTCAGCCCAATCCTCCAATTTACATAAATCTTCCTGTAATATAAAATTATCCTCCTCTGTATTGATTACCCTGCAGAGTTTAGTATCATCTGCAAATATTGAAATTCTACTCCGCATGCCCCCAACAAGGTCATTTATAAATATGTTGAAAAGAAGCGGCTGTTAGGAAACCCCTGGGGTTCCGGTCACTGATGGATTTGACCTCTAATGGCGACTCCAAGCCTGGTCGGGGTCCGTAGGCCCTGCCTGTGTGCGCTGGCTTCATTTCGCTCCCCGGTTTGGTACCAGCGGGCCACCGCCCGTCCCCGTTCCTACGGTTCCGCGTTGATTCGCCTCTCCTGTAGACGGCCACCACCGTCTGCCAACCTTGCTCTTAGTGCCCGGGCCACACACCCGGACATGGTCAGTTTGCTCCTCCACTTCACTCTCCTCTCACTCCTTCTCTTTCCTAACTGAACTGCTCTCTCTCTTTCCCGCCTCCAGGACTGTGAACTCCTCAGTGGGTGGGGCCAACCGCCTGGCTCCACCCCACCTGGTGTGGACATCAGCCCCTGGAGGGAGGCAACAAGGATTTTGTGTCTGGCTGATGTGCCTGTCTCGGGGGGGGGGTGTTTTGCAGTACCTGTGACGACCTGGCTAGTCCAGGGCGCCACATAAGTGTGTATGTCCAGGATTGGCATCCGCACCGTCGCAGCTACAGCCACAACATTTTGCACACTTACACTTCTGGACCCCGAGAGCGTCATAGGCTATGTTTCCAGGGGAAATTTTAACCCCACTCTTTACAGTTATTCGCCAAAAAACCTGCCTCCATTAAAGCGAATGGAGCTGGGAGCCACAGTGCAGCCAGAACTTCAGAAGAATGTGCAGCCACGCCCTTATATGGAATGTTGGCGTGTCACAATGCAGCCAGGGAAGGAGACAGACACAGACAGGGAAAGAGGCAGACACAGACAGGGTAAGAAACAGACATAGACAGGGTAAGAGACAGACACAGACAAAGAGACAGACTGACAGGGAAAGAGACAGACAGGGCTGTGTGTGTGTGTGTGTGTGTGTGTGTGTGTGTCCGGGATTGGCATCTGCACCGTCGCAGCTACAGGCACAAAATTTTGCACACTCACACTTCTGGACCTCGAGAGCGTCATAGGCTATGTTTTAAATTTTAACCCCGCGCTTTACAGTTATTCGCCAGAAAACCTGCCTCCATTAAAGCGATTTGTGGTTTTTGTGTGCAGAATACATTTTTGTTAATACATTCTATTTTATTAACAGCAGTTATTAACCCGGGCGAAGCCGGGTAGTACAGCTAGTATATATATATTAACACTTCTGTTTTTGAAGCTTTCAGCATTTTTTGCATTCTTTTTATGCCTAGTACTGTATGTCTTTATACTATTGTGTAAAATTTCCAGGAACAGACCATAATTGAGCATTATACTAATGCTTATACATTCTTTTTAATGATGGATTTATTTTTCTTCACTATGGGGAATCCAGAGAATCGTGCAGCTGCATTTGACACTCGAGGGTCAAAATCTGTTTTATGAAGACCGAACCAATAGAGTAACATAAAGGTCACTGTCATATTACTTGTATGGACAGATATATGTATACTGAGCGGGATTAATCTGAGAACATTACCATCTAGGGGTCAACAGCAGCTCCCCAGATGCATCTGTTAACTCCAAGGAGAACTTCCCAATCACATTTTCTCCCAGCTTTCCAGCCAAATTGTGCAGATTTGTACCTTTTTAGATGATGAATTTGGGAAACCCGTAGATTTATTATGTGTAATAGATGAAATCCCACAAACTCGAGCTTCCTGACTAGCGCTAATCGTGTGAGTCTCACTTTGGCTGGAATCTGCGGACAATTTCTGTCTTGGGTCTTTTAAGTCTATTATTTCTGTGTTGAAGGAAACATAAAGACATAAAGCCAAATTGTGAGACTTTACTACCTAAATATTTCCACATATGTATATAAAGACATTACACTTATATTACAGAATATAAATATATATTGTGAGACTGTGACCGGGGTTATCTATGACGGCCGGTATGTCTCGCCCCGGTTGTGCTCACTCCATGATAATCCACTATAGGGTTAATGCTGTTTTCCCTACAGGCTGAAGGGAGGGATAAATAGATTCAGGAACAAGGGCAGGTGTGCCGGGTGTGAGAGGGTGATCACATCTCCCTGAGTTCTCTGCCGGAAAGGCACCTATGTACTATTATGAACTTTTTCTTTGGAATAAACCGTGTGCTGTGACCCTTGGTGCCTGGATCCCGTGTCTTCTGCAGCGCAGCCGACGACGCTACCTCACATATGGTGGAGAATCGGCGGGCATGACAGCCGGTGAGGTGTAGCATCCATCCCTGGTGACCCAGCTGCGCATGTCCTGGATTCGAGCGGCTATACTACAGCCCAAACCCGGCGACGCCATGGAGGACATACTAAAGCATTTGGCTCAGGCTAATGCACAGCAGCAACAGGCTAATGCACAGCAGCTACAAACCAATGCACACCTGCTCCAATCCTTGCAAATGCAGGAAAAAAAATTCCAAGAACAGATGGATCAGGCCAATGCACGTCAGCAGCAATCCTTGCAAGTGCACCAAGAACAGATGGAGCAGGCCAATGCACGTCAGCAGCAAGCCTTGCAATTGCAGGAAAAAAGGCACCAAGAACAGATGGTTCTCCTGGCCAAGTCGATCCGTGCCAGACCGGCAGCAACAACCCCGGGACCGGATGACGACAGCAGCGTCCGGAAAGCGGTGAGACAAGCGTTGCAAAAGATGACCCCGGGTGATGATGTGGAAGCGTTCCTGGCGGTGTTTGAGCGGGTGGCCGAGCGGGAAAAGCTGCCGACCCCGCAGTGGGCTGAGGTATTGTCGCCCTATCTGACGGGGGAACCCCAAAAAGCGTACCTGGACCTCTGTACCGAGGACGCCATTGACTATGTGACCCTGAAAGCCGAAATACTGGCTCGGTTGGGGGTGAATACCTATGTACGGGCTCAGCGGGTAAATCAGTGGTTCTTTGAGGAAGCCAAACCCGTACGCTCCCAGGCCTATGACTTGTTACATCTTGTAAAAAAGTGGTTGCAGCCTGACACTCTGAGCCCGGCGCAAATGGTGGAAAGAGTAGTAGTGGATCGTTTTGTGCGCACTTTACCCGTCACCATTCAACGGTGGGTCGGACAGGGTGACCCGAGTACCCTGGACCAATTAGTGTCCCTGGTAGAGCGGCATGTGGCTACGCAGGACTTGATACGGGACACTGAGACTTTGCGTACCGCCCGTCGGTCCGGCCCCTCCAAGCCTAGGGCCAAGGACCCACCGCTGACACCGGTGCGGGAGTCCGCTACCGTCCCGTCTGAAGCCGCACCCTCCGTCCCTGAGGTCCGGAAAACTATGTACCCTAAACGACAACTCGTCAAGGGGGTGTCCTTCCCTATTAGATGTTGGCGGTGCCAGCGGGTGGGACATATGGAAGCCCAGTGTCCACTCACCACGGAGCCCATGGATTGTGGGGTTACCCGGCGGGGTTCAATGTATGCTCAGGTGGTGTGTACCGCTGACCTGGTCTACCCAGAGACTGAGCCCCACTTGTGCCAAATTCAGGTGAATGGATGTCCGGTTACAGGCTTGTTGGATTCCGGAAGCTTAGTGACCCTTGTGCGATCAACCCTAAGGGCTAAAGTAAAGGCCACAGGACGTACCGTGGGGGTGGTTTGCATACATGGGGACCGCCGAGACTATCCCACGGGGATAGTCACCATCACAGCACCTTGCGGTCAGGTGCAACATGAGGTGGGACTTATTAATACTCTTCCCTATGATGTGATCCTAGGAAGGGATCTGCCCTATTTTTGGACTTTATGGAAGGGACCTCCTAAGTCCCCTCAGATATTGGTCAGTCCGGGACCTGAGCCCTACAATCCTGAATCCGGGACGCCTGCCGTAGGGGTCCCCATGATAGGGACAGGATGTGAACCTGATAGGTCGCCCCTAGAGGTATTGGCAGGAGAGGCTGAGACGGTCGAGCCCATCCCGGAGTTGGAGGCGTCCCCGGATACGTTTGGGACAGCCCAACTCCAGGACCCTACATTAATACATGCCCGGAGTCGGGTGACAGTAGTTGACGGGGTGGCACAGCTGCCTGGTACCCAGGTAAGATACCCCCATTTCGCTCTTAAGCAGGATTTACTCTACCGGGTAGATGAAATACGGGGCGTAGGGGTAGAGCAGTTGGTGGTGCCCCAGCCGTATCGCCGGCGGGTCCTCGACTTGGCTCATAAACACCTGATGAGTGGTCACCTAGGGGTCAAGAAAACGCAGGAGCGAATATTGCAAAGGTTCTATTGGCCCGGGGTCTTTGGGGAGGTAAAACGGTTCTGCGAAACCTGCCCGGAGTGTCAGCTTACCGCACCCCTGACCCACTTTCGCAGTCCGTTGGTACCGTTACCCATTATAGAAGTCCCTTTTGAACGGATAGGGATGGATCTGGTGGGGCCCCTCGTAAAGTCTGCTCGAGGGCACCAGCATATCCTAGTGATCGTTGACTATGCCACCCGGTATCCAGAGGCGATACCTCTCAGACATACAGCAGCCAAGCTTATAGCTCGGGAGTTGTTTGCTGTGTTCTGCCGGGTGGGGTTGCCCAAGGAGATCCTTACGGATCAGGGGACCCCATTCATGTCTAAAGTGACCAAAGAGCTATGCCGGCTACTCCAGATCAAGCAGTTGCGTACGTCTGTGTATCATCCTCAGACGGATGGTTTAGTGGAACGATTCAATAAAACCCTGAAAACCATGCTCAAAAGGGTGATTTCCAAAGACGGGAAAGACTGGGATATGATGCTTCCCTATTTGATGTTTGCCATACGAGAGGTGCCACAGGCATCCACGGGGTTTTCGCCTTTTGAATTGTTATACGGGCGACATCCCCGGGGATTGTTGGACCTGGCAAAAGAAACCTGGGAGCAGGAGCCCACCCCCCATAAAAGTGTGATTGAACATATTTTGGGTATGCAGAACCGCATAAGCGCGGTCATGCCAATTGTGAAGGAGCATTTACAGGAGGCTCAGGCCGCGCAAAGCGGCCGCTACAATAGACAAGCCACCATGCGGACCTTTAAACCCGGGGATCGGGTGTTGGTATTAATCCCCACGGCGGAGAGTAAATTCCTGGCTCAGTGGCAAGGCCCCTACGAGATAAAGGAAAGAGTCGGGGTGGTTAACTATAAAGTATTGCAGCCCGGTAGGCGGAAACCTGAACAAATATACCATGTCAACCTATTAAAACCTTGGCAGGAACGGGAAAGCCTGATGGCTGTTTTTTCCCCACCTCCCTCCTCTTCGGGTCGTTCACATCCGGCTCCAGCGACCTCCGGAGAGGACGAACCGGAAGTAAGGATTGGAGAAGCCCTCACCAAGCAACAGAGGCGAGAGGCCAGACGGTTGGTTCAGCAGAACCCCGATGTCTTCTCCGAGCTGCCCGGTAGGACCAGTCTGATACGACACGATATTGTCACCGAGCCCCACCTGAAGGTACGCCTGAAGTCATACCGGGTACCGGAGGCTCGACGACAAGCCATATCGGAGGAAGTAAAGACAATGTTACGCCTGGGGGTCATCGAAAAATCCCGGAGTGAATGGGCTAGTCCGATTGTCCTAATACCAAAACCCGATGGCTCCTTAAGGTTCTGCAATGACTTTAGGAGATTGAACGAAATATCCAAGTTCGATCTCTACCCCATGCCCCGGGTGGATGAGCTGATTGATAGGCTGGGACAGGCGCGATATTTTACCACGCTCGACCTGACCAAGGGGTACTGGCAGGTGCCACTAACGGAGTCCGCCAAGGAGAAAACCGCTTTTGTTACGCCGGAGGGTCTCTTCCACTATGTTGTCTTGCCTTTTGGGTTACATGGCGCTCCGGCCACGTTCCAGAGGTTGATGGACTTAGTGCTGGAACCCCACCAGGCGTATGCATCAGCGTACCTGGATGACATCATTATTTACAGCTCCGATTGGCAGACCCACTTGGAACAGGTACAAGCGGTGGTGGACGCGCTTCGAACAGCCGGATTGACAGCCAATCCCAAGAAATGTGCGTTGGGACTCACGGAAGCCCGCTACTTGGGCTACGTGATAGGCCAAGGAGTGATTAAGCCCCAAATTAACAAGGTTGAGGCGATCCAGAAGTGGCCTAGACCCCTGACCACGAAGCAGGTTAGGGCCTTCCTGGGTATCGTGGGGTACTACAGGAGGTTTGTAAAGGATTTTGCGGGACTATCAGCCCCCTTGACGGACCTTCTCAAAGGCAAGAAGTCCGTCATGGTGCGCTGGACTCCGCAGGCCGAGGACTCCTTCCGGGCCCTGAAGGGGGTCCTGTGCGGACAGCCCGTTCTGGTCAACCCTGATTTCCGGAAGGAGTTCATTGTACAGACTGACGCCTCGGAGGTCGGCCTAGGGGCAGTGCTGTCTCAGGTGGTTCAGGGGGAGGAACACCCCGTCACCTTCTTGAGTAGGAAGCTCACCCCTCCCGAGCGGAATTATAGCGTAGTGGAGAAGGAGTGCCTGGCGATCAAGTGGGCCTTGGAGTCCCTACGCTATTATCTGCTGGGACGGCAGTTTCGCTTGGTGACGGATCACTCTCCACTGGTCTGGATGAGGTCCGCCAGGGAACGGAATGCCCGGGTTACCCGGTGGTTCCTTTCTCTGCAGAACTTCCGGTTTACGGTTGAACACCGGGCCGGTAGGTTGCAGGGCAACGCCGATGCCTTGTCCCGCGGCCCGTGTTTGATGGCTGGAGTTCAACCCCGCACGCTTGAACTGAGGGGGGGGGTATGTGAGACTGTGACCGGGGTTATCTATGACGGCCGGTATGTCTCGCCCCGGTTGTGCTCACTCCATGATAATCCACTATTGGGTTAATGCTGTTTTCCCTACAGGCTGAAGGGAGGGATAAATAGATTCAGGAACAAGGGCAGGTGTGCCGGGTGTGAGAGGGTGATCACATCTCCCTGAGTTCTCTGCCGGAAAGGCACCTATGTACTATTATGAACTTTTTCTTTGGAATAAACCGTGTGCTGTGACCCTTGGTGCCTGGATCCCGTGTCTTCTGCAGCGCAGCCGACGACGCTACCTCACAATATATATATATATATATACAGTATATACATACAATATGTGCGTATGAAGAATGTTAGGTGGCTGCCATTTTCTTATTCTTGGCTCTATAAAGCTTGTTGGCTTCTATTTTACAATATATTATTTATATTGAAAAGAACAAAAAAATTTGGGAAAGGTCTCCAACCTCCTATCCGGGTATTAATATTTCAGCAAATATTATACTAATATATTCTTTAATTTAAAGTTTTGGGGCGGGGGTTCAATATTCAGACCCCTCCCCTATCAACGGAACTCATAGATTTAATATTAACCTTACCCATATGTGTCTCATGGTGGACACTATAGACTCTTTCAATATATGAAGCCTATGTTGTTTTTTAAAAAAAAAACCTCTGTAAAGCTCACAGCCAGTGTCGAGGCAGTGAGCAGGGTTAGTACACCCACTGAACCACAGGCGGGACCCGGGCTTACCCCTTCGTGGGAGGGTCTTAAGTAAGCACTCACCGCGAGGCGGACGCCAGGTACCACTCCCAGCAGTGACCGGGACTGTGGCACTTTCCACAAGGACAGGTGACAGACACTGGTATAGGCACAGATGCAGGCAGGTACAGGCGGAATATCTAAGGGACACAAGCAGGCAGGTATGGAAATGTATGGTGGGCATGGCAGGGATAGACAGGTATGGGAAGGCAGGTACTAGACTGGACCATTTTCAGTACCTGCCTTCCAATACCAGGGATAACAGGGTAGGAGCTCAGGGCTTGACAACTAGCTGAGTAACAGACTGACTGACAAACTAAAGATGTTGCACAGGCACCTTCCCTAATGGGAGGGTGCCTTAAATACACGGTGCCTCTTAGCCATCGGCTGAAAAACAGACTCCAGCGCCTCAAAGAATGGACCATATGGACATGTTCATGGACTAAAACTTCACTTTTATTGTTCCATTAAAATCATAAAGTCATCGGACAGGTTCAATGACAATTCACGGGGAAAAAAAAACGTGTTTCGGCTTAGGCCTTAATTATGGTGACCATGATTAAGGCTTAATCCAAAACACGTCAGTTTTTAACATGAATTGTCATTGAACCTATCTGATGACTTTATGATTTAAAGCTGCGCTGAAACTTTTGATATTCTCACACAAGCCCAGTAAGCACTGGAAAAATGAACAGAGCACGGGCAGTAAATAGAGTCGCCGGAAAGACTCATCCAAACTTCTGTCACTTTTGAGATGAAGATTTCACTACAAATGTTCATTTTTAGGTGAGGTGTACCCCAGTTGTGAGATTCGCCTAATTCCTTAAGTGACGTGAACCTTTTAATGACTTCAATGCATCTTAGGGCTAGGACACACGGTGAGTAAAACAGTCAGTGGGATGCAATCCAATCAAACCCATGTTACTCTATGGGGTCGGTCCCATGAGCGATTATTTTCTCAGCCCTAATCGGACCGAGAAAACAGTCACAGCATGCTGCGGGTGAAATTCGATCCGTTTTCACTCACACCGATACAAGTCTATGGGTGTGAGTGAAACATTGCACTGCACTCAGATGACACCAGAGTGCAGTGCGATAATTGCATCAGCTGGCAATGGAGGAGATAAGAAGATTAATTCCTCCCTGTCCTCCACAGCTCCCGCTTTCTTCTCCGCAGCTGTGATCCGATCGCAGGATTGGATCACAGTGGCATGACACTCAGCTAACACTCGCAGCAGAGCGGGAGCCAAGGGTTGCATCCAATGTACTCGCATCGGATGCCATAAGCTCGTGTGGCACCAGCCTAACTCCACTGGTCTTTGTTAGACTGGTCTGCACAGTAGGTGGTTTCTTCTTTTCTGCATTATTTTTCAGATATAAGCCATACACATGTTGTATATGAAGAACACAATAAACCACTTATGTTGGTTTTTAACATTATTATCTTTTTTTTTTCCATTGTTCTCTGCAAGTAAAAACCCACCAGCAAGTTCCAGATTATAAATCACAAGTCTCATGGTGTTCGTCATTGGCCACAATTCTTGTATTGTGATATGTTAATTTAGTTAGGAGTTTGTATTGTTTCACAATGGTTTGGGTCACAGATCTGTATCTGCAGTGTCCAACAAAATAGATCTAAAATGGCAAAAAATGTATGTGAGAATTGAAACACAAAAAAAGTTGATAAAGATGTTCTACGAATCCGATGGCTGGATGCCTAAAGCGGGCTTTACACACTGCGATATCGGTCCCGATATCGCTAGTGTGGGTACCCACCCCCATCTGTTGGGCGACACAGGCAAATCGCTGCCCGTGGCGCACAACATCGCCTAGACCCGTCACACATACTTACCTTCCTAGCGACGTCGCTGTGACCGGTGAACCGCCTCCTTTCTAAGGGGGCGGTCCGTGCGGCGTGACAGTGATGTCACTGAGCGGCCGCCTAATAGCAGCAGAGGGGCGGAGCTGAGCGGGACGTAACATCCCGCCCACCTCCTTCCTTCCGCATAGCGGCCGGGAGGCAGGTAAGGAGAGCTTCCTCGTTCCTGCGGTGTCACACGGAGCGATGTGTGCTGCCGCAGGAACGAGGAACAACCTCGTTACTGCTGCAGTAACGATTTTTGAGAATGGACCCCCATGTCACCGATGAGCGATTTTGCACGTTTTTGCAACGATGCAAATCGCTCATCGGTGTCACACGCAATGGCATCGCTAATGCGGCCGGATGTGCATCACAAATTCCGTGACCCCAACGAGTTCGCATTAGCGATGTCGTAGCGTGTAAAGCCCCCTTTAGGCCATGTTCAAATGTCCAGTAGTTATTTCCAATTTGTACTCTATTTTGGGGTTAAATGAAAAATAAAATAAGATATTTTATGACCTATTTATTTGATTGGAAATGTCTTAAAATGTCTTCTGCTTGATAGCAATGCATTTATTAGGCCCGTTTCACACATCCAGCATTTTGCCGGATTGAGGCATCCGACACACTCCAGTACAGTGCAATACTGTACAGTGGCATCGTGGCAAGCTCCGGTCTTATGCTGTCATGTAACCGGAGCATGTGACCAGAGCTTGCCGCGATGCCATTGTACAGTATTACATTGTACTGGAGTGTGCCGTATCCTGCAATCCGGCAAAATGCCGGATGTGTGAAACGGGCCTAATAAATGGATTGCAATCAAGCAAAAGACATTTTAAGACATTTCCATATATAGGAGACTAAGGTTACTAATTCCTATTCATTTGTCTCCTCCCTATTTAAGGTTTGGGAGTCTGTTTGTTGCTGCCGATGATAGCTTCAGCTTATGCTCCTGCGATTCCGGTCTTCTGCGATTCCGGTCTTGTGGCAAGCCTATTATTTGGTGACCTATAGTTTGCGGTTTGAGTGTTGTGGAAGTTTCCCCGTTGTGCTTTTAGTTCCTTCCTTATACTTTATTCCCTCCCGTAAACATATTGTCTCTCCTTTGAGTTTGTTGCAGTGTGTACATGTTTTGTTTTTTTTTTCCCCCCCTGTCAGTGTCATTTGTGGGCTTTGTTATGGTGTGTCCAGCCCGCCCGGGGAAATGGAGTAAGAACAGGGCTTGGACAGGAGTCAGGGTCACGCTGGGGGCTCAGACCTTGCTTCCATCAAACTTACCTCCGAAATAAGGGACAGCGCAGGGACCCCAATATTGAGACCAGTATTGGTGTCACTTTTTAGTCATTTTATATCGTGATAGTACTGCACAGAACACTAAAGTTGATCAGAAACAGCTCTGAAAGAAACGGATCTCTTACAAACGGATGCAAAACGGAATCTAAATTGTGCATCCGTTCTTGATCCGTTTGCACAGATTCTAACATTGTCCACTCTAAACTTCACTCAGGAGTAGAGATGAGCGAACCAGTCGCGGTTCGGCTCGAGTTCGGTTCGCCGAACGGAGGTCTCGTTCGAGTTCGGTTCGGCGAACCACTCGAACCGCATAGTAAACAATGGGAGGCAATCACAAACACATAAAAACACCTAGAAAACACCCTCAAAGGTGTCCAAAAGGTGACAAACAACTCACAACACAAACACATGGGAAAGTGACAAGAACAATTTCTCATGCGAAAACAAAACAGCGTTACAAGGAAAAGAGGATGAGACACAGATATAGGCATGGCATGCCCTTCTAAAATCATGTAAAACACCACAAGGTGACTCCAAGCGGAGTCTCCCTTTTTTCCAAAAATTGTGCCCCACACACACCCACCCCTTCAGTGGCAGCAGTTGTGCCCCAGTTGTACACTTCACAGCTAGATTTGCATCAAGCACATTCAAAAATACGCCATCCTTAACCGTCCCCAGGATGACCCCGGGGTAGGTAGCAAAGTCTTTGCTGAACCATGACTTGTTCATCTTGGCTCCTTTTAAAAAAACACAGCAAGCAAAGGTTACTCCAAGCGGAGTCTCCCTTTTTTCCAAAAATTGGGCCACACACACCGACTCCTTCAGTGGCAGCACTTGTGCCCCAGTTGTACACTTCACGGGTAGATTTGCATCAAGCACATTCAAAATCCACAAGCATTTACTCTCCCCAGGATGACACAGGGGTAGTAAATTCCTGGTGGATCCATGACTTGTTCATTTTGATGAACGTCAGTCTGTCCACTTTGTCACTGGACAGACGCGTGCGCTTATCTGTCAGCACACACCCAGCAGCACTGAAGACACGTTCAGAGACAACGCTGGCAGCTGGACACGACAAGATCTCCAAGGCGTAAGTGGAGAGCTCTGGCCATTTTTCAAGATTTGAAGCCCAAAATGAGCAAGGCTCCATTTGCAAAGTCATGGCATCGATGTTCATTTGGAGATACTCCTGTATCATCCTCTCCAGCCGTTGACTATGTGTCAGACTTGTTGTCTCTGGTGGCCTTGCAAAGGAGGGTCTAAAAAAATTATGAAAAGATTGAATAAAAATGCTGTTACCAGCACCAGATACGGTCCTACTGGTACGGGTAGACTGTTGAAGATGACGAGACTGTCCCATGTCAAGTTACAACTGGGAGATTCACTCCCTGCACCTGCACGGTTGTTTGGTGGAAAAGCCGAGCTAAGATCGAGTAACAGCTTCTGCTGATACTCCTGCATACGTGCGTCCCTTTCTATGGCTGGAATTATGTCACAAAATTTGGACTTGTACTGGGGATCTAATAGTGTGGCAAGCCAGTAGTCATCATCACTTCTAATTTTGACAATACGAGGGTCATGTTGGAGGTAGTGCAGCAAGAAGGCGCTCATGTGTCTTGCGCAGCCATGCGGACCACGTCCACGCTGTGTTTGTGGCATAGAGGTGCTAACCGTTCTTTCTTCCTCTGACATCTCCCCCCAACCTCTTTCAACAGAAATTTGACCAAGGTCTCCCTCATTCGCTGAGTCTTCCATGTCCATGAACAGTTCGTCCTCCATTTCTTCATGTTCTCCTGCACCTTCCTCAACATTTCGCCTGCTACCATGCGCCCTTGTTGATCCCTGTCCCCCATGGTCCCATGCCTGCCGCGTTGGTGATGATGAACGTCTGGACCTTGGTGATGTTGTTGTGTCTTGCGCATATGAATCCTCCTGTAGTTCTTCCCCTTCCTGTTGTCCCACCCCCTGACTCCGAATAGTGTTTAGCGTGTGCTCCAGCATGTAAATGACTGGAATTGTCATGCTGATAATGGCATTGTCAGCGCTAAACATATTCGTCGCCATGTCGAAACTGTGCAGAAGGGTGCATAGGTCCTTGATCTGAGACCACTCCATCAGGGTGATCTGCCCCACCTCTGCATCTCGTTGGCCCAGGCTATACGTCATGACGTATTGCACCAGGGCTCGGCGGTGCTGCCACAGTCGCTGTAACTTGTGGAGAGTCGAATTCCAGCGTGTCGGCACATCGCATTTCAGGCGATAAACCGGCAGCGGTGGTTGAACGGCGGAAGTGAGCAGACAGTTTTCGTGCCCTGTTCAGAAGGCCATCTAGGCCAGGATAGTGTGTTAAAAATTGCTGGACAACATGGTTCAACATGTGAGCCATACAAGGCACGTGTGTCACCTTGCCCAGGCGAAGGGCCGCACCCAGGTTTGCAGCATTGTCGCACACGGCTTTACCAGGCTGCAGGTTGAGTGGAGACAACCATTTATTAAACTCAGTCTCCAGAGCTGCCCACAACTCAGCCGCTGTGTGACTCTTATTTCCAAGACATTTCAAGCTAAAGACCGCCTGATGCCGTTGCGCTCTGCTGCCAGCATAGTAATGAGGGGTGCGTGATTCCTTCTGCGCAGTTAGAACGCTGGTGGCTTGACCAGGCAGGCTTGGGGCGGAGGTGGAGGACCCAGACGAGGTGGAGGAGGTAGAAGCAGTGGCGGAACTTGGACAGACAGAGGGATTGACACACAAGTCGTGGGGACGGCAAGACTTGTGCAGCAGACCCTTCACCATCTATCACCATAGTTACCCAGTGCCCAGTCAGCGACATGTAACGTCCCTGTCCATGCTTACTGGTCCAAGTATCGGTGGTGAAATGCAACCGTTCACACAGAGTTTCTCAAGGAAGCGGTGATGTTGTGTGCGACATGCTGGTGTAGCGCAGGCCCACCTTTCTTAGAGAAGTAGTGGTGACTGGGCATCTGGTACTGGGGCACAGTGACAGACATAAGGTCTCTAAAATCCTGTGTGTCCACCAGGCGGAAAGGCAGCATTTTGGTAGCCAAGAGCTTACAGAGGGATAAAGTCAACCTCTTAGCTTTGTCATGGGTCGCAGGAAATGGCCTTTTATTTATCCACATCTGAGGGACAGAGATCTGGCTGCTGTGTGTAGACGGTGTTGAGTAGGGTGTCCCTGGAAAAATGCAGGCTTGTGAGGAAAGTGCAGGCGTAGACATAATGTTGCCTTCATCCAACGTTGGTGCTAACGATGTCTGAGAGAGCTGTACACATGCACTTGTTTCCCCTTCCAAACCAACTGACGACCTACCAAGCAAACTGCCTGTTGCGGTTACAGTGGTGGAAGTTGTGCGTGGAAAACCAGGTGTGACAGCTGTCCCCACAGTCCTAGAAGATGAAGAGCGCGCGGATGCACTGGAAGGGGCAGGCAGTGGATGATTCGCTCCGCTAGGCCACATTGCAGCACGGTGAGCTTCCCACTGGGAAATATGATATTTATTCATGTGACGATTCATGGAAGAAGTTGTCAAACTGCTGAGGTTTTGCCCTCTACTAACAGAATCACGACAAATTTTACAGATCACATAATTTGGGCGATCTTTTGCTATGTCAAAAAAGGACCAGGCTAGGCAAGGCTTAGAGCGCATGCGACCTGCTGATCCACCCCGACTAGTGCTCAGAGGCACAGTGGTGGCTGAGGATGCAGTTGTAGACGTGCTACCAGTACTCCGACTCTGTCCAGGAAGGCGCAAGGTAACTTCGTCGTCAGTTGCATCCTCCTCCACCGCCTCTGTTGACCTCCTCGAGTGCCTGACTGTGGGTTGACAGTAGGTGGGATCTAGAACTTCATCATCAATTGTTGTGTTTGCACTCCCCTCACCCTCAGACCGAGCCTCTTCTTGCCCTGACCGAATATTTAAGTTGTCATCCCAATCTGGTATCTGCGTCTCATCGTCATCAGTATGTTCCTCATTGTCTATTACAACAGGTGTTTTAGTTTGTGAATAAGGGTCAACATTATGCTCATAAACTTGTTCATCACGGCCTGAATCACAAAGGTTCTGGGCATCACTGCAGACCATTTCCTGGTCTGTACTCACTGTAGCTTGGGAGCAGACCTCTGATTCCCAGGCTATAGTGTGACTGAACAGCTCTGCAGACTCAGCCATCTCAGTTCCACCATACTGTGCAGGGCGGATGGAGACTTCAGAGCTGGGAGAAAGCAAGTTTGATTGGGATGACAACTCAGAGGACTGGTGTTTTTTGGATGCGGTAGTTGAGGTGGCGGAGAGGGCACTTGTTGGACCACTTGAGATCCATTCAAGCATTTTCTTTTTTTGGCCATCATCTACCTTTGTTCCAGTTGTTCGTGTCCGTAAAAAAGGGAGCACATCGGATTGTCCACGGTAAGTAGTAGACATCTTACTTTTGCTGGAAGATGATCTTCAGCAGATGTTAATGGAGCTTTGCCACCTTCCCCATGGACAAACCCTTTTTTTCCTTTTCCAACACGCCTCTTCCCCTTTCCACCAGCATCTGTCATTTTGCCACTCATTTTTATTGCGACAAGATTGTGCACTTAAAATGTGGTAGTAAAAATTGAGAGGTGGTGTAGATTGCAGCGGTGGTCTATCTTTATTAACAGCAGAATAAACAACAATAATTATCCCTGACAATGCAACTACGGCCCTTAAACTGGCAGCATAGTTTGCTAGTATAATGGCTTAGTAACAATGAGCTTGAGTGTGCAATGCAGTGGTGCTGCAAATAGCTTTGCACCAGTGGGAAACTAATGGAAGTCCAACAGCCACTTTTAGGATGCCACTAAGTTTACTCAGTGTTTGCTAGTATAATGGCTTAGTAACAATGAGCTTGAGTGTGTAATGCAGTGGTGCTGCAAATAGCTTTGCACCAGTGGGACACTAATGGAAGTCCAACAGCCACTTTTAGGATGCCACTAAGTGTTTGCTAGTATAATGGCTTAGCAACAATGAGCTTGAGTGTGCAAAGGGCAGGAGGGTACAGTGGCAGGGTTGTGGTTCAGTGTACAGGAAAGGAAGCCTCACTTTCTATCCCTCTTAATGGGGAAATGCAGCGAGGAAGTCCCTGAGCTTAGCTACACAGACGCTGTTATCTTCTGTAGCTGTTAAAATCTGTTTCCATGGACCTGACTGTCACCTATGGCTCTGAGCCTGCTGTTATTAGCCCCTACAAGGGCTAATAGAAACTTCTATCCCTATTCTGTATAGCGCTGTGTGTAGAGCCTACACAGCAGTATCGGAGACAGGAGCTACGCCAGCGGTGACTGACACCCAGACGCAGAAGAGATAATGGCGTCCGCACGGGCAGATACCCATTTTTATAATGCAGGGACATGTGACATGGACATCCTTTCACACATGCCGTTGCTTCTCTGGCTAAAAGTCCACTTAGCTGTGTGTGTGTCTGGGATTGGCTGATATGCTGGCCCGCCCCACTACACGCGCGTGCTTAGGAAAGGAAGAAAAGGAAAAAAAAAATGGCGATCGCCATTATCCCAGCAGCAGTGATCTGAATGCGCTGTTCCCGCACACTATACGCTGAAATTTCATAATAGTGTGAGTCACAGAGTGACTTACACTATTACAGCGGAAAGCCAGCTAGTAATTAGCTTGGCATTTTGCTGCTAGAACCGTTCTCGAATGTAACTAGAACTAACGAGCTTTAGCAAAAAGCTCGAGTTCTAGTTCGATCTAGAACAGCCCCCAAAATCACTCGAACCGCGAACTGGAGAACCTCGAACCGCGAACCGCGCTCAACTCTACTCAGGAGATATCAAGTTGACCCAATTGAGTCGATAGGTCACCTATGGATTGTAGTCAAGCTCCAAGAATAGGCATTGTAAGGTGTAAGTGCCCAAAAGTGCATTACAAAACCATTGTTGTACCAATCAGTTGGAATCCCGGTGTTCAGACCTCGGCCACAAAGAAGAAAACTAATTTAAAGCTATGTGCACATGACATCTTTTTTATCAGTCGAACCTGCCAAGTTTTTCAAGCAAAAGACGCTTCAGGAAGCATTTGTGTTGTTTTTTTTATGTTTTCTGAACATCTTTATGACAACTTTTTCCATCTGTGATTTTGGAGGGATTTCCCATGGTTTCTGTGGTCATTTTCCAATTGTTTTTTAACTCCACTATCTTTTTATAAGCAAAAACAATGGAAAAATGCACAAAAAAACCATCTGGGCATCTTGTTAGCTTTCCCATAGAGTGTTTTCAGAGCTGAAAGAGCCAGAAGAATGGACATGTCATTTCTTTTAACCACTTGGCCACCCTCTCTCTTATCCCTTGCTGTCCTGTCATCTACCAGTCCACCCCTTCTCTCTGAAGACCCGGGACCCATGACCTCTGGTGGAAGCTGACCGTATTACACAGGGGGAGGAATATACATTAATGAAAGACAGTTTACAAAAATACAACACATTGCAATTCCATCATTCACCAGCGGAGAAGTGGGGGCGGTAGGGCACTGGTCACCCTATTACAACCCGACAAGTTTATCACCACCTCCACTCCTTAGTGCTCCTTCTAACTAACCTAACCCAGATGAGCCAGAACAATTTATTTAACGCATTTCTGTTAGCTAAATACCAAGAAATAATCTAGCTCCCTGACTGTGTGGCTACCTGTCATGGTCTTCTCCCTTGGAGATTAGTGTCGGGATCAGGTTCGGAGTCTCTGTTATAACATCTGAGATTATATACATTAAATGTGTTTTATCTTAATGGCATACACAAGGTTAATGCCAGTTTTCCTTGCCAGCAGCAAGCTCATTACCGGTGTTTCTGCTGATAACCCCTGCCGACCTGGATAAAAACCCTCTGCTCCCAACAGAATTCATTCTGGAGCTTGGTCTTGAGCATAAAGGAGGTGTTTGCTCCTGCTGTCTCCAGTTGTTTGGTGTGGAAGTTACCCTGTTGTTTAGTTACTTTCTCCTTACCTCATTTATCTTTTGTGCACCTTCTTGTAGCCTCGTTGATGTTTGTTTTTGGTGCACATGAGTTTTGTTGTCCCCCGAGTCTGTGTTGTTTGTTGGTGGGCTTTTTGTGATTACTGTCCTGACCCATCCTTTGAGTGGTGAGTGTGGAGGGTGTTACATCTGGGCCTTGGACAGGAGATAGGGACACGCTGGTGGTTCAGACCTCACTACCATCGAGTGTATCTCTGGGTTGAGGGTCAGCTCAGGGTGCTACATAGTCTGAAAGCCAGCTTAGATGTCCCTATCCAGTTACATCCGAGTCACCAGCATGACACTACCCTTTCATTATCTTTCTAAAGTTGAATTGTTTTTGGTGCATGTGAGTTTTGTTGTTCCCATATCTATGTTGCTTGTTGATGGGGTTTTTGTGACTACTGTCCCGGCCCGTTCCTTAGGTTTGGTTAGTGTTAAATCAGGGCCTTGGCCAGGAGATTGGGACACTCTGGTGACTCAGACCTCATTACCATCAAGTGTACTTCTGGGTTGAGGGTCAGCTTAGGGTGTACTTTGAGGGCCATTTTACCATATCCAGTTATATCTGAGTCACCAGTGTGAAAGAACCCTTTTATTATCTCTCTGAGGTTGAATTATATTGTGCATTGGCTAAACATTGTGAGACACTCCAAAAAATCTGTGAATCTTTAAAAATAATAACAGAGTTTAAGCATAACCTTTAATGTTTCATAAGAGGATGCATCCACCTGCAACCTTGGCTAAAATAACAACGGCTCAATATATCAAAGAAACTGATAGATCAAAACTTCAAGGAGGATATTAACGTCCTTTTTATTATCTATTGTTATTGCACTTTCATTCTTATTATGTAATTATAAGGGTTTAAAGTTCCGGCAGCAAACAAAGGGACACCAAATACTGTGTATCCGCCACAGCTAACTAACTCTGCTACATCTGTGAGTTAAAGGACACATCTGCACCATCTGTATGTATTTTAGGGGCAACATCTGCTGCATCTGTATTAATATTAGTTATTGTGATATTCTCTAAACAATGATACAGATATGAGGATAATAATAATCGCTGTAATCATAAATGAGGACGGCAAAATGATTTCTTATTCTATAGATCGTACACTCTTGTTTTCTATAAACAAGAACACAATTATTATACTATTTATACAATTATATTGTAGAAGCTAATACAACCCAATTCCCAAAAAATTCGGACACTGTGTAAAATGTCAAGAAAACAAGAATGCAATTATTGGAAATCTCTTATAATGACAATAGCAGAGGGTGTGACTGGATTTAGAGGGCCTCACCTTTTTCAGCATTTTGTGGTGTTGTATTGCGGCGCAGAGAATCACTGGCTCTCTACTCTGCAATAGCTATACAAAACACGAGCCAATCAGTGGCCGGAAGCTGACGTCCTTAACAGTTGGCTCATGAGGTCACTGTCATACACCTCCCATCTGCACCGGCTATGGAGGAAAATGAGGATATTGCCCATCATGGGAGAAAGGACAGGTGAGAAGAATCTTTTTTTTTTCTTAATGTGTTGCAGAAAAGCACTAGGACAGGTGGCATTAATACAGGATGGAGGACATTATGATAGAAAGGGGCCGGGTTGAGGGACATTATGAAAGAAATAGGCCAGGAAGGTGGACATTAATAGAGAAAGGGTCTAAGAGGGGGGATATTATTAAAAAAAGGGTTCAAAACCATGAACATTTTTACAGTATTAGGTAGTGATGGGTGAACCCTCAGATATTTGGAATTGGCGGTTCCAGCTGCAGTGAATACGTATGAGGGTTAATGAGCAGCCTCAGAAGTAGGGTTAATGCCATGCAGGAGATTCAGTAAGTATAAAGGTGCCTACTTTATTCCTATTTGCATTCTTTTTCCTTTATTTTCTTTTTAAGTACCCACGTGGCCAGATCTGGAAAAATACCCGGAGTTCCCTGAAAACTCCAGGTACGGGGTCAGTGGATGGATACTAGGTATCCCGCACAGATTCAGACTTTTAGAGTCAGAGTTCGCCCATCGCTAGTTCTATGAACAGTATTACAGAATGGCGTCAGGACATTGGACATTATTACAGGATAGTTCCAGGATAGAGGTCATTATTGCAGGATGGAGGCCAGGATGGGGAACATTATTACAGGGAGATGCCAGGTAAGGGCATATTATTACAGGATAAGGGTCAGGACATTGGACATTATTACAGGATAGCACCAGGATGGAGGCCAGGAAACAGCATATTATTACAAAATAGGGGCAGGATGAGGAACATTATTATAGGATGAGGGACATTATTACAGGAAGGTGGGCAATATTACAAGAAGGGTCCATGATGGGGACATTATTACAAGAAGAGGCCTGGATGGGGAAATATTATAGGATAGGGCTCTGGATGTTGAACATTCTATAGAATAGGGGTCATTATTACAGTATAGGGGACATTATTAAAGTAAAGTATCAGGACTGACATTATTATAGGATGGGTCCAGGACAGGGATATTAAAACATTATTACAGGAAGAAGCCATTATGGGGACATTATTATATAATGGGGGGATATTATTACAGGACAAGGGAGGTTAATACAGGAAGGGCAAGGATGGGGGACATTATAACAGGATGAGGGCTAGGATGGGGTACATTATTAAAAAAAAGAGGCCATGTTGGGGGACATGGAACAGAAGTCAGCGGCACTCATCGTAAATAAAACAAGTCCTTTATTAAATTTTCATAAAAACAATGGCCACACTGGAGTAGGAGGTGAAGGGAGAGAGAAATAAACAGGTGAAAGAACTGAGAAAGTGGCTGTTTCACGCTGATGTTCAGAGACCTGTAGAAACGGACATTGGCATGAAACGGCCATTGTCTCACTTGTTACACTTGTTCATCCCTCTTTCCTTTCATCCGCTAGTCCAGTGTGGCAATGGTTTTTATGAAGATTTAAAAAAGGACTTGTTTTACTCATGGTGAGTACTGCTGACTTCTGTTCCATTGGATCACTTCACTTTACCCGCTGCTGGGATTCAACAGCAGAGCACCATGGGTTCAAATGAGGAGCACAGGATCATGAACACGAATGTTGAGTGACCACATTTGTTATAAGGATAGTGCCAAGTGAGCGTTTTTTTTTCTCTTGGATTTACAGGTTGGGAATAGTATTACAGGGTAGGAGCCAGGATGGGGACATTATTAAAGAAAGGCGTCAGAATGGCTAACATTATTTATGAAAGGGACCAGGATGATGGACAAGATGGGGACATTATTGAAAACCAATATGAGGGGCATTATTAAGGGATGGGGGACATTAAGAAATAAAAAGGCCAGGATGGGATGCATTATTATAGGATGAGGGCCTGGATAGGGAATATTATTAAGGAAAAGGTCCAGCATGGGGGACATTGTTACAGCAAAAGAGAAAGGACAGATGACATTATACAGGATGGAAAAAATTGGTACAGGATGGGGGCCAGGGTGAAGTACCTTATTACCGGATGGGGGCCAGGACAGGGGACATTATTAAGGAAAGGGGCCAGGATCAAGATAGGTGACATTGTTACAGAATGGGGTACATTACTATAGCATAAAAGCCAGGACAGACGGCATTATTACAGGATGGGGACATTTTTTACAGGAAGGAGGACATTACTACAGGATGGGGGACTTTCTTACAGGATGGGGGACTTTATTATAGCATAGAGGCCAGGAAAGAGCACATTAGTACAGGATGGGAAAAATTGTTACAGGAGGGAGGACATTACTACAGGATGGGGGACTTTTGGGGGCCACATTCTAGGACATTATTACAGGATTTGAGACATTATCACATGATGAGGGTCATTATTATAGATGGGGGTATACAGCAATTGCTATATCCAGGCCACAATGAGGAACATAAATTATCAGTTTTGGTAGCAAATGGGGGATATATTTACTACAGAAGGCCATTTGTAAGATTTTATAATTCTATGTGGCCAACAGGAGAACATTATCACTGTATTCTTAAAGGGAATCTGTCACCAGGTTTTTAACAACTAATCTGAGAGCAGCATAATGTAGGGGCAAAGATCCTGATTTCAGCAATGAGTCACTTACTGGGCTGTACCGGATATCGTAGGAGCAGCCGCTGTGGATAGTTGCAGCAGCAGGTATCATAGGAGTGGCCGGGGTAGATAGTTACAGCAGCAGCGGGTATCGAAGGAGCAGCCGGGGTAGATAGTTGCAGCAGCGGGTATCGTAGGAGCGGCCGGGGTAGATAGTTGCAGCACCGGGTATCGTAGGAGTGGCCGGGGTGGATAGTTGCATCAGCAGCGGGTATCGTAGGAGCGGCCGGGGTAGATAGTTGCAGCAGCGGGTATCATAGGAGCGGCCGGGGTACATAGTTGCAGCAGCGGGTATCGTAGGAGTGGCCGGGGTGGATAGTTGCGGCAGCAGTAGGTATCGTAGGAGTGGCCAGGGTGGATAGTTGCGGCAGCAGTGGGTTTCGTAGGAGCGGCCGAGGTAGATAGTTACAGCAGCAGCGGGTATCGTAGGAGCTGCCGGTGTAGATAGTTGCAGCAGCGGGTATCGTAGGAGTGGCTGCTATGGATAGTTCCAGCAGTGGGTAGGGTAGGAGAGGCTGTGGTGGATAGTTGTGGCAGCAGCGGGTATCGTAGGAGCTGCCGGGGTGGATAGATGCAGCAGCAGTAGACTTGATATACACTGAAACACAGACTGGAATCATCAACAGCACACAGCACAGTAACAGTAGCAGCACAAGGTCCCTGACAACTAGCAACATATAGAACTCGTTGACCCGACACCTCTCTTAATTATGGAAATTATCTCACAAGAAAAAACATCCTTACCAACACCAAGTCAGATTGCCAATGCACTAGAAGGATGCAGGAGACCCCCATGTCCTTTGTGGGCCATTTTTGATTTTAGAGTAGGGACTTGCAAGTATGAGGACCCCTGACATAGGTTATGAGCTTGTGTATTTGGGCCAAAATATGGACCAATACCTCATGTATTTGTATACATTATATCTTCATTTTTTTATCGTACATTTTTTATACTGATTGCAGCAGGCACTTTAGGGTGCACTCACATAGTGTTGGGAAACACATCTGATCTAATGGTGTGGGCGTCATCAATATGCTGTGCATCACTGGTACCTGTGTTACTGGCGCCCTATGCAAGCCTCGTCGGTGTGAATTTGTAATACTGGGCAGCCATTCCCCCTCCTGCATGAATTGGTTGGTTTTGTGAGTGGCTTTTTCCATCAGTATTTTGCACATGTGCTGCCCCCGCCTTTATCTTGGGGGTCTCCTGCTTCCTGCTAGTGCATTGGTAATCTGACTTGGTGTTAATAACACTGTTTTTTCCTGTGAGATTTTTTTGAATTTTTGTACTTTGTGAGCCACGTGGCGATTTTTAGTTTTCGTTTTTTTAAGCCCCTTCTTTTAGAGCCATAACTTTTTTATCTTTCCATAAATATAGCCATATGAAGTCTTGTTTTTTGAGGAACGAGTTGTATTTTTGAATTGCACCATTAATTTTACCATATATTGTACTAGAAAACAGGTACAAAATTTCAAGGTCAGTGAAATTGAAAAACAAAGTGCAATCGCACAATTGTTTTCGGGGTTTTTTTGTTCACGATGTTCAATATATGGTAAATCTGAGAACACCTCTGCTCTGATGAAGAATTGACACCAAATACTTCGAAACGTACGTCGGATGTTCCATGAGGTTTTTTGCTGTGATTAAGCCTTATATTGAGACACCACTATTACCATTGGTAGATATGATCTTGCAAACGCTACCACATGTGAAGGGTCATGTTCACTATGGGCATTGCCCACTGATATGTATGATTCTGTAAATGCTAGTACATGTGCTTATGTATATGTGATCCTGAAGGGTTATGTTGATTCCGTGTATTGTTAACCCCTAAAGCCAGCTTTACACCTTACAATTAGGGATGCGATCTCGTATGCGATGTGACACGCCCAGGTCGCATATGCGATCTAATGAGATTGCACATAGGTCGTTCATTTGCTGTCACACGTGCGTTAGTAGCCTATGTTAAATTGATCAATTTTGTGTGCAATCCTTTAGATCATGTGTTCCGTGACGTATGCATTGTACACCCTTTTTTTTTTTATTTATTGACTTGACAAGCGTGTGTAATGTGTAGGGATGCGTTTTTACTATGTCATCTGCCATTCAGCTCTGCTACATGGCCGCTGACAGCAGACACAGACAGCCATGTAGCAGAGCTGAATGGCAGATGACAGCAGACACAGACAGAGCCGCACTGTCAGAATGAACTCGGGTGAACCTCACCCGACTTCACGGTCATGCTGCGGCTCTGTCTGTGTCGCGTCCTGATTAGCGGTCACCAGTGAAGGACTCACCGGAGACCACTAATCTCCTAAATTACTGAAGTTAGCAGCCCTCTCTCATACTCACCGATCCCCGATCCCCGGCGCTGCACGGCATTCACACTGCTCCAGCGGTTTTTACTGTTTTGAAAAAGCCGGCCGCCCATTAAACAATCTCGTATTCCCTGCTTACCCCGCCCACCGGCGCCTGTGATTGGTTACAGTGAGACACGCCCCCCACGCTGAGTGACAGGTGTCACACTGCACCCAATCACAGCAGCCGGTGGGCGTGTCTATACTGTGTATTGAAATAAATAATTAAATAATTTAAAAAAATGGCGTGCGGTCCCCCCCAATTTTAAAACCAGCCAGATAAAGCCATACGGCTGAAGGCTGGTATTCTCAGGATGGGGAGCTCCACGTTATGGGGAGCCCCCCAGCCTAACAATATCAGCCAACAGCCGCCCAGAATTGCCGCATACATTATATGCGACAGTTCTGGGACAGTACCCGGCTCTTCCCGATTTGCCCTGGTGCGTTGGCAAATCGGGGTAATAAGGAGTTAATGGCAGCCCATAGCTGCCAATAAGTCCTAGATTAATCATGTCAGGCGTCTATGAGACACCTTCCATGATTAATCTGTAAGTGACAGTAAAAAAACACACACACCCGAAAAAAATCCTTTATTAGAAATAAAAAACACAAACAAATTCCCTCATTACCAATTTATTAACCCCGACAAACCCTCCATGTCCGGCGTACTCCACAGTCCTCCAGCGTCGCGTCCAGCTCTGCTGCATGGAGGTGACAGGAGCAGCAGAAGACACCGCCGCTCCGGTCACCTCCACGCAGGTAATGAAGACAGCCGTGCGATCAGCTGAGCTGTCACTGAGGTTACCCGCTGTCACTGGATCCCGCGGTGGATGCAGCGGTGGCCGCGGGTAACCTCAGTGACAGATCAGCTGATCGCGCTACTCACCTCAGTTGCTGACTGGAGCTGACCGGAGCGGCGGTGAGTAGCGCGATCAGCTGAGCTGTCACTGAGGTTACCCGCGGCCACCGCTGCATCCACCGCGGGATCCAGTGACAGCGGGTAACCTCAGTGACAGCTCAGCTGATCGCCGGCTGTCTTCATTACCTGCGTGGAGGTGACCGGAGCGGTGGTGTCTTCTGCTGCTCCTGTCACCTCCATGCAGCAGAGCTGGACGCGACGCTGGAGGACTGTGGAGTACGCCGGACATGGAGGGTTTGTCGGGGTTAATAAATTGGTAATGAGGGAATTTGTTTGTGTTTTTTATTTCTAATAAAGGATTTTTTTCGGGTGTGTGTGTTTTTTTACTGTCACTTACAGATTAATCATGGAAGGTGTCTCATAGACGCCTGACATGATTAATCTAGGACTTATTGGCAGCTATGGGCTGCCATTAACTCCTTATTACCCCGATTTGCCAACGCACCAGGGCAAATCGGGAAGAGCCGGGTACTGTCCCAGAACTGTCGCATATAATGTATGCGGCAATTCTGGGCGGCTGTTGGCTGATATTGTTAGGCTGGGGGGCTCCCCATAACGTGGAGCTCCCCATCCTGAGAATACCAGCCTTCAGCCGTATGGCTTTATCTGGCTGGTTTTAAAATTGGGGGGGACCGCATGCCATTTTTTTTAATTATTTAATTATTTATTTCAATACACAGTATAGACACGCCCACCGGCTGCTGTGATTGGGTGCAGTGTGACACCTGTCACTCAGCGTGGGGGCGTGTCTCACTGTAACCAATCATAGGCGCCGGTGGGCGGGGTAAGCAGGGAATACGAGATTGTTTAATGGGCGGCCGGCTTTTTCAAATTAGTAAAAGCCGCCGGAGCAGTGTGAATGCCGTGCAGCGCTGCGCTGGAGATCGGGGATCGGTGAGTATATGAGAGAGGGGGTAAGAGGGATAGACTGACATGGACAGAGAGAGAGAGACAGAGATAGTGACCGACTGACAGAGATTAGTGCATGACAGACATTGTGAGGCCCTTCAGAACGCAGCTTTTCAGCTGCGCTCTGAAGCGGACCTTTTTTAAGCTGCGGTGCAGAGCGCACACCTGCGCTCATAGCATCAGACAACGAAATCGTATGAGGGATGTCACACGTTACAATTGACTAGTTTCGTACTACCAAACGTCCAATGTATGAGGAATAAACGACGTGTACGCGATCACCGTATTTTCGTTCAATATCGATCGCATGTAGGTTTCACACGCAAATACATCACGAACGATGCAGGATGTGCGTCACTTACAACTTGACCCCAACGACGGATTGAAAGATCTATTGAAGTGTGTAAAGCAGGCTTTAGTAATGTGCATACTCGGCTTGGCCCCGATATTTTATATGCTTTTAATAGATGTTCACCTGTTGCCCTGAATAAACCTTTTGTACTTTTTTGCACTATAAAACCTCTGTCCTCTTTCTACATATATGGTAAATCTGACCTGGCATTATGATTCCCCAGGTCAGTACTAGTTTGTAGACACCAAAGATGTATTCTTATTTTTTTTTAATTTATTTGTGGAAAAAAAAATCAGAAATCTGTCCCCCCAAAAATGACGCTTTTGTCCGGGGCTGTGTGATGGCTTATTTTTTTCGCCTTGAGCTGATGTTTTTACACATACCATCAGTACCGTTCTGTACAGCACAAATGCTGTCTTCCTATGAATGCCGGCTGCCATGACAGCCCATCGGCGCACCACAATTAAATCCAGGGGCTGCCAATGGGAGCTGGAAATGACGTGCTCGCCAGGCGGCGCATGTTAAATCCCGCTGTCAGAGATTGACAACAAGGTGTAACTAGTTAATAGCGGCAGGAATATAAAGGCACATGTCGGCTCATCAGATCAGTTGACATGTGCAGGGGAACATGCGGGCTCGCCTGTGTGTATATATAATGTGTGTGTTTGTGTATATGTAGTATAATTTTAGATGTGCCTGTTTATGTTCCTGTATATATGTGTATGTCCCTGTGTGTATATATAATATACAGTGAGGAAAATAAGTATTTGATCCTCTGCTGATTTTGCAAGTTTTACCACCTACAAAGAATGGAGAGGTCTGTAATTTTTATTGTAGGTAACTTCAATTGTGACAAACAGAATAAAAAAAATCTAGAAAAT
The DNA here is from genome assembly GCF_048569485.1 of Anomaloglossus baeobatrachus. Classification (NCBI taxonomy): domain Eukaryota; kingdom Metazoa; phylum Chordata; class Amphibia; order Anura; family Aromobatidae; genus Anomaloglossus; species Anomaloglossus baeobatrachus. The sequence goes on from NC_134358.1 coordinate 48,284,768, forward strand.
CCCATTGTATGATTCATAAATAATTAATTAGCATTTTAATTCATGAAATAAGTATTTGAAACAATAGAAAAACAGAAGTTAATATTTGGTAGAAAGCTTTGTTTGCAGTTGCAGGCGGGACATTTCTGGTAGATCTTGACCAAGTTTGCACACACTGCAGCAGGGGTTTTGATGACTCCTCCATACAGATCTTTTCCAGATCTTTCAGGTTTCGGGGCTGTTGTTGGACAACATTGAGTTTCATCTCCCTCCAAAAATTTTCTATTGGGTTCAGGTCTGGAGACTGGCTGGTCCACTCCAGGACCTTGAAAATGCTTCTTACAGGTTCACTTCTTGGTTGCCCTGACTGTGTGTTTCAGGTCATTGTTATGCTGGAAAACCCATCCACGACCCATCTTCAACACTCTTAGGCTATGTGCGCACGTTGCGTACAGTTCACTGCAGAAATTTCTGCAGCGATCTGAAGAGCACATGTGAGCTTTAAATCGCTGCAGAAATGTCCGTAGTGAAGCCGATTCCATGCGCTCTGCCTGCAGCTCCTCCCATAGACAGAGCAGGAGCTGCCGGCAAAGCGCACGGAAGAAGTGACATGTCACTTCTTAGAACGCAGCGTTTCGGAAGTAGCCGAAGCGCTGCGCTCTAAAACGCCACGTGCGCACGGCCCCTGCACAATCTCCATAGACTGTGCAGGGGAGGCAGGACGCATGCAGTTACGCTGCGCTACAAAGCGCAGCGTAACTGCATGTATTTACGCAACGTACGCACATAGCCTTACTGAGGGAAGGAGATTTTTGGCCAAAATCTTGCGATATTTGACCCCATCCATCCTCTCTTCAATATGGTGCAGTCGTCCTGTCCCCTTAGCAGAAAATCTCCCCCAAAGTATGATGTTTCCACCCTCATGCTTCACGATTGGGATGGTGTTCTTGGGGTTGTACTCATCCTTCTTATTTCTCCAAACACAGCAAGTGGAGTTGATACCAAAAAGTTCTATTTTGGTCTCATCTGACCACATGACCTTCTTTGGATCATCCAGATGGTCATTGGAGAGCTTCAAACTGGCCTGGATTTGTGCTTTCATGACCAGAAGAACCTTGTGTGCTCTGCAGGATTTTAATCCATGATGGCATAGTGTTTTACTAACTGTAATCTCTGAGACTATGGTCCCAGCTTTCTTCAGGTCATTGACCAGCTCCTCCTGTGTAGTTCTGTGCTAATTCCTGATCCTTCTCAGAATCATCCTTACCCCATGAGGCAAGATCTTGCATGGAGCCCAAGACCGAGTTAGATTGACAGCTATTTTGTGTTGCTTCCATTTTCTAATAAGTTGTTACCTTCTCACCAAGCTGCTTTCCTATTGTCCTGTAGCTTATCCCAGCTTGTACATTTCTACAATTTTGTCCTTCATTTTTTTAGACAGCTCTTTGGTCTTGGTCATGGTGGAGAGATTGGAGTTGGAGCCCCATACCGAGTAAGATTGACAGTCATCTTGTGTTTCTTCCATTTTCTAAAAATTGCACCAACAGTTGTTGCCTTCTCACCAAGCTGCTTGCCTATTGTCCTGTAGCTCAACCCATCCTTGTGCAGGTCTACAATTGTGTCCCTGGTGTCTCAAGACAGCTCTACGTTCTTGGCCATGGTGGAGAGGTTGGTATGCAATTGATTGAGAATGTGGACAGGTGTCTTTGATACAGGTAACGGGTTCAGACAGGTGCAATTAATACAGGTAATGAGTGCAGAGTAGGAGCTTCTTACAGAAAAAATAACAGGTCTGTGAGAGCCAGAATTCTTGCTTATGTGATGTGTAGTGCTGGTACTGATGTGACGTGTGTGCACTCTGATTTTCTGATGAGTGTCCAACATGTTTTTATTGTATTAAATAATGTTGATTAAAGGAATTCTCTGTTTAAATCTCTTATTGTCGCTAGGTTTCTGCGAAGGAAAAACAATAAAATCAGGGTTACTTATCCTCCTCAGATTGTATTATTTTTCCCTAGTGCAAGATGATCAGCACAGAAAACTTAAAATTGAAGACCCCTTTAATAAAGGGGGGTGGTCATGCACAATTCTAGCACAGGGGCCCCTTGCTTTCACTGGGTTTTTTATTCACCATATGATAAAAAAAGACCTGTCAGCATGATTCCCCAGGTCAGAACGAGTTCATAGATACCAAAGATGTATAGTTTTACTTTTATCAAGTGGTAAAAAAAAATCAAAAGTTTGTAATAAAAAAAGAAAAAAAAAAAAGAAACGTGTTTTTATCACCAATTTCCAAGACCCTTACCGTTCTCGTTTTTTGGGAACCTGGGGCTCAGTGACAGTTTATTTTTTGCATTCTGAGCTGACATTTTAACATTTTAATCCTATAATTCTTGGGTAGATGCGATATTTTGATCTCCTGTTATTGCATTTTATTGCAATGTTCCAGTGAACAAAAGAAAAAAAATTTGCGGAGTTGTTTTTGATTATTTTTCTCGCTACGCCCTTTACTGATCAGATTAATTTAGTTTATATTTTCATAAATCGGGCATTTCTGAACTTGGCGATAACAAATATGTGTATTTTAATTTTTTATTGTTTTATTTTCAATGGGGCAAAAATGAAGTGATTTGAACTTTTAGGGATTTTTTGCCATACTTTTAAAAACTTTTTTTATTGTATTTTTTTATTTTGTATTGCTTTTTATTAGTCACCTTAGGGGACTTGAAGCTGACAGTATACAATCGCATCTGCTATTCACTGCGGGGCATCCGCACCAATCTGTACAGCAGAAATGCAGCTCTCCTGTGAGTGACGGCGCTCAGCCTACGTTTACAGGAACTTTGCCATAACAGCGAGAGGGGTCATCATCTGTATTGACAACCCATCGGCACTCCCGTGATTGCGTCATGGCGAAGTTCTTGTAAACATCAGCTGAGTGCTAGCACGATGGAGGTGGGGAATGTGGCGATCCGTGCCGTCACGTGTTAGATCGTACTGTCAGAGTTTGACACCACCTCCACCTGTTATCTGCAGATGTCGACTGACCTTTTCCATGCTTGTAATGGTGACAAGGGGGCATCCTGATTCTATAGGAAAAAAGGTTTAATCATAATCACAGATGGTGATTCTTTACTGTAAGAGAAGTGAAACTATGGATTCTTTACTGTAAGAGTATTAGGTCTTGTAATGGTTGATTCACAAAAAAAGTTCAAAGAGGCCTGGATACCTTTCTTAATAAAGATTACATCACAGGTTATGGGTATAAGGTACTGTGGTGGGGTATTGATCCAGGGATCTCGTCTGATTGCCATGTGTGGAGATGGGAAGCAATTTTCCCATAGTGTGGGGTAATTAGCATCTGCCTCAAGGGGGTTTTTGCTTTTTTTGGAATCAACATATTACATTATGCATTGAATTCATTGGACTAATGTCAACCTTCAATCTTAAAAACTCTGAAACTAATACTTGCAATAATGTAATGTCACAGCCCTCTATGGACCAGAATATAGTACAATTAAAAAATCTTTAATATTGATTGCTTCCCATTGACTCACATGTATTGCCTATTTTATTTCAGGGGGCAATGCCCTTTAATTAACTTTCCTGTTAGTGTACAAGTGAATGAAGCAGAGAAGTAACACCATTATTACAGATGTAGGACGCCGGCTCGTTCAGAAAGTATTAAATTGCTTCTTTACACTGTAATTCTCTAGAATAATGCAGTGACACAGTGACCCCTACAGGTGACGGGGGCATCACGCAGCGCCAACAATTTGAATTCATAGGAACTCTTTATATCATTATCATTTATATTATTATTATTATTATTATTATTATTATCTATTTAAAAAAAAATATAACAAAAATCATCATACATTGGCAAACTAGCATACTGATGTCTATAGTCATGAAATAGAAGCTTATGACCTTTGTAGTGTTAGGAGGAAGAAGCAGTGGTAGACGACGCAGCCATCATAGTCATGTCTTGTAGGTTGTGAGCCCTCACGGGCAGGGACCTCTATCCTCCTGTACCTGTCTGTGCCTTGTATTGTTTGATTATTGTACTTGTCCCTATTATGCATACCCCTTTCACATGTAAAACGCCATGGAATTAATGGCTCTATAATAATAAATAATAATTATAATAATACCAGTACAATCAATACATGATAAATGAGCATCACAGGAAAGCACTTGTATCTTCAGTGGGACATATATACAGTGTGAATGAAGCACGATGCACGGTGAAAGCCCCACCATGAGTGCAGCGTTACCTCACCATGAGTGCAGCGTGACCTTACCAGAAGTGCAGCATGATCTCACCATTAGTGCAGCGTGACCTCACCATGAGTGCAGCGTGACCTCACCATGAGTGCAGCGTGACCTCACCACGAGTGCAGCGTGACTTTACCAGAATTGCAGCATGATCTCACCATTAGTGCAGCGTGACCTCACCATTAGTGCAACGTGACCTCACCATGAGTGCAGCGTGACCTCACCAGAAGTGCAGCGTGACCTCACCACGAGTGCACCGTGACTTTACCAGAAGTGCAGCATGATCTCACCATTAGTGCAGCATGACCTCACCATTAGTGCAGCGTGACCTCACCATGAGTGCAGCGTGACCTCACCAGAAGTGGAGCGTGACCTCACCAGAAGTGGAGCGTGACCTCACCAGAAGTGGAGCGTGACCTCACCAGAAGTGGAGCGTGACCTCACCAGAAGTGGAGCATGACCTCATCAGAAGTGGAGCATGACCTTACCAGAAGTGCAGCGTGGCCTCACCACGAGTGCAGCGTGACCTTACCAGACGTGCAGCATGATCTCACCATTAGTGCAGCGTGATCTCACCATGTGCAGCATGACCTCACCAGAAGTGGAGCGTGACCTCACCAGAAGTGCAGCGTGACCTCACCAGAAGTGCAGCGTGACCTCACCATGAGTGCAGCGTGACCTCACCACGAGTGCAGCGTGACCTCACCACGAGTGCAGCGTGACCTGACCACGAGTGCAGCGTGACCTGACCACGAGTGCAGCGTGACCTGACCACGAGTGCAGCGTGACCTGACCACGAGTGCAGCGTGACCTGACCACGAGTGCAGCGTGACCTGACCACGAGTGCAGCGTGACCTGATCACGAGTGCAGCGTGACCTGACCACGAGTGCAGCGTGACCTCACCACGAGTGCAGCGTGACCTCACCACGAGTGCAGCGTGACCTCACCACGAGTGCAGCGTGACCTCACCACGAGTGCAGCGTGACCTCACCACGAGTGCAGCGTGACCTCACCACGAGTGCAGCGTGACCTCACCACGAGTGCAGCGTGACCTGACCACGAGTGCAGCGTGACCTCACTACGAGTGCAGCGTGACCTCACTACGAGTGCAGCGTGACCTCACTACGAGTGCAGCGTGACCTCACCACGAGTGCAGCGTGACCTCACAAGGAGTGTAGGATGACCTCAACATGAGTGCAGTGTGACATCAAATGTCTTATGCTTTTAGAAGACAGTCTTGCAAATGAACCACACAAATATTAATTGCACATTTTTGAGCCCATTACCTATATAAAAGACACCTGTCCACACAATCACATTCCAACTTCTCCACCATGGCCAAGACCAAAGCCCCACCATGAGTGCAGCGTGACCTCACCCCGAGTGCAGCGTGACCTTACCAGAAGTGCAGCATGATCTCACCATGAGTGCAGCGTGACCTCACAACGATTGCAGCGTGACCTCACAACGATTGCAGCGTGACCTCACAATGATTGCAGCGTGACCTCACCAGAAGTGGAGCGTAACCTCACCAGAAGTGGAGCGTGACCTCACCAGAAGTGGAGCGTGACCTCACCAGAAGTGCAGCGTGACCTCACCAGAAGTGCAGCATGACACCAGAAGTGCAGCGTGACCTCACCACTAGTGCAGCGTGACCTCACCACTAGTGCAGCGTGACCTCACAATGAGTGCAGCGTGACCTCACCACGAGTGCAGCGTGACCTCACCACGAGTGCAGAGTGACCTCACCACGAGTGCAGAGTGACCTCACCACGAGTGCAGAGTGACCTCACCACGAGTGCAGCGTGACCTCACCACGAGTGCAGTATGACCTCGCAAGGAGTGTAGGATGACCTCAACATGAGTGCAGTGTGACATCAAATGTCTTATGCTTTAGTGGACAGTCTTGCAAATGAACCACACAAATATTAATTGCACATTTTTGAGCCCATTACCTGTATAAAAGACACCTGTCCACACAATCACATTCCAACTTCTCCACCATGGCCAAGACCAAAGAGCTATCTAAGGACACCAGGGACAAAATTGCAGACCTGCACAAGGCTGGGGTGAGCAACAGGACAATAGGCAAGCAGCTTGGTGAGAAGGCAACAACTGTTGGCGCAATTATTAGGAAATGGAAGAAACACAAGATGACTGTCAATCTTACTCTGTCTGGGGCTCCATGCAAGACCGCACCTCGTGGGGTAAGGATGATTCTGAGAAAGGTCAGGAATCAGCTACACAAGAGGACCTGATCAATGACCTGAAGAAAGCTGGGACCACAGTCTTAAAAACTACTATTAGTTACACAATCTGCTGTCATGGATTAAAATCCTGTAGGGCAAGCAAGGTCACCCTGCTCACGCCAGCACATGTCCAGGCCTGATTGAAGTTCGCCATTGACCATCTGGATGATCCAGAGGAGGCATGTGAGAAGGTCACGTGGTCATGGCTCGCCCCAGGGCTATAGGGTATTCGGTCCCGAGCCGTATATTTACGGGGACAGTTCACTGGGTGGCCGTTGCCTGGTTCCGTGACCCTGGGGGGTCGCTTGAAAGGGATTATATACCGGTGAATAGTAATAAAGGTTTTGTCGTGACGCAACTTGCGTGTTGCGGCCAGATAGATGGAGCCACCGATGCACAGTCTCTCACCGCTGGGGCTGATGTTAGTGGCAGCCTGGATGTTGGGCCCTCCGCAAGTAGGGCCAAGCCCCAGGGGGTAGGTGATGGATTTAGGCGCGGAAAGAAGGTAGGCCACACAAGGGATTGCAGAGTAACTGGTTTATTTACTCACAGCATTGTTATGGCTGGTAACCCGAAGAAGGCTGGTCCTCACCACTGGTCCCCGTAGTCCCAGTGTTGGTGTGGTAACCTAGTGGCTTCATTCCCCTGCTCCTGTCTCTGGTTGGTGGGACCTCATGGCTTGGAGCATATAGGGGTCCCCTCCTGATCGTCTCTCTGCCCGCCGTACTGACTAAAGACTGTTTGAACCCTGTGGGGTCGGTGTTCCGTTCCGGTCCCTGGTTCTCCCGTCACTGTTGGTGCCCCTGGACTTTACGGTCAGTGAAGTCCTGGATGGTCCCCTCACCGTGCAGATTTTATCAGGACTGCCTGGAGCGTTTGCCTGACCTAGGGCTCTGTACTCCGTCGGTGCTATGGTTCGAGAGTGCTCCACTGTACTCCTTCGGCAATCACACGCCTGCGCCTAATAGGTCACTGTTACACTCTCCCGTCAGTACGGTTATGTGCCGCCTTTGCAGAGGACCGAACCGCTCGGATCCGGGGGTGGTGATTACTCGTGGATCAAGGGTCTCCGGACCCGGGGGCTAGGGGTCACACTCAAATGGAAAAGGGGGGTATTTACAGGGGATTGGTATAGTTTGTGACTCCACACGTGGTGTACGGTAATTGGGAGTACCCAGGGTGATGGAGTAGGGCAGCAAGATGACGTTACCCGCCACGGGTAGGGAAGGCCCCGGGACTCTGGACGGTGATGCGGGGATGCAGTGCAGGGGTCAGTCAGGTACTCACTCACCAATGAAGCAGACGCTGACAACAGGGTAAACCAAGTCTCTGACTGCCGCTGTCTCCTGAGGGGAGCTCGTCCGAGTCTCGTCCCCTGTAGCACTGCCTGGTGGTCCGTGGCCTGCTTCCTGGCACAAAATTTGGATTGTCCGCTGTGGCCCGGTAGCTTGGAGCTTTCCGGGCCCGCTCCCCACTGTGGCTAAGTGAAGGAGCCTACTCTCAGGAGCTCACGCTTGGGATATCAGTGGGCCGCTTGCTAGGAAAGCCCTATCCCCCTTGTTGCGCTAGTGCCCCCGATCTCTGAGCTTCATGGTCTACAGTCCATAAAGGCCCAGGTTAATTGCCGGGTCGCCTGAAGCTTCTCCCAGACCTAGAGTCCGTGTACCCCGACGTGCCTTCGGCTCTGGACTGGTGATAGGACCAGGCTGTTGACTGTCCCCATTGACGGGTCCCGGGCACCTAGCCTCAATCCCTTGTGACCGCGGGTCCGACTCCTCTAGGTCCAGACCACCATCTGCGACCTAGTCTGCTTCTCCCCTGGGAGCTACAACTCCCAGCTTCCTCAGAGCTCCTTACAGCTCGAGGGTTATTACTCGACTACTCTGACACCTCCCACCTCCCTGCCTGACCCCTAGGTGGGCGGCCCTATTCCTGCTTAAGCAGCCCACTGGTGTGCCTGACAGGTGTGGGGCAAGATGTATCTACGATTTGTGAATGCTGGTAGAGGCAGTACTGCAGGATGGAGACCCAGAACCATGGGAGGTTGAATACTGCACGGGGAGGGCAGATTGTGCAGAACCCTGTGACGACCCGAATAGTCCAGGCGTCACATTTACGTACGTTTCCTTTCACTTCCACTTACTGACTCCCGTCTGTCTGTCCCCCCTGGTTGTCGTCTAGTGGACTGGATCGGCTCCACCACCTATGTGGCCATCCATTGGGTCCAACCCTAGTCTGTCACCAGTCCTTGGGAAAGGGAAAAATAGGGATCATATATGTGTTTTGATGTTACCGGCACTGGTCTTTCGGGTCCCTGGACGTAGGCCCTGCATCTTTGACAGGATGCAGTACCTTGTAGCTCCTGATGGCTTCAGGGGCGCTACAGTCACATGTGACCAAAATAGAACTATCAACTGACCACGATAGCCAATCACCGGTTGCAGCAGTGACTTCTAAATGGATCAGACACGACTTCCGGAGCCGCCTGCGCTGGATGCACGAGGGCCAAGAAAGGTAAGTTTGCCTCCATTTGTGATTTTCAAACAATCCATGTCTTAAAAAAATATTTTTACTGTCGGACAACTTCTTGAAAATATAAAAGAATGTAACAAAATTTTGACAAATAGGAAAATGTTCAAAGGAGCGAGAATTCTCCTGTCCTGGAAATCTGGATTTTATATACAACCCCAATGCTAATGATTCCCAGGCTTGTGGAGAGGTTTTTTGACTCTGTGGGGCCACCAGCCTGTTCTTGGAAAGTTTTATCAATATTTCCAGGGAATACAAAATATTTGACACATAACTTTATTAGTTAATATGTCAGTACGTTATAACCTTATTATCAATTGTAAACTTATTTCTCTATAATTATAAATGACCAGTCACTTGTCATAAATACGTCGGTTTTTTTTACGTGGGGTAAATGCCACGTTTTTCCTGATTCCGGCGCGGTTTTTCTTGTTTTCTTGAGCCTCTCTGCTCCTGAGATATGGCCTCCTCTTCCTTGTATAGAAATCTAATCTTATTAGCCAATTGTGTGTGGTCATCAACTCCTTGCTGGGTGTTTTCTAGCAGTGCACGCCCAGTTGGCTAATAAAACTAAACTTATATATGGAGAAGAAGGGGCCATATCTCAGGAACGGAGAGGCATAGACTCAAAAGTGTAACAATGCCGGATTCAGGAGAGCAGTGGCATTTACACCAGGTTAAAAAAAATACATGTTTATGGCAAGTGACAGATCCTCTTTAAAGGAGATGTCTATCACAATGACAAACATGTCAAATGGCAAAATTGGAGAATTTATGTTGTCCCCAAATCACCCAGGACTAACCACTTTTGGGTTGGGATTTCCTAAAACTCAAACACTTTTTACAGGGCTGTCCAAGCAAAAATCAGTACTGTTGGTGAGCATAGTCTACCAAAGACAACTTTTTTTTACATGGCCCAAGAGGATAAATCTAGTTAAAAAAAGGAAGTATCCAACTTGGAAGAAAAGATTAGGCATTGCAAGTGTGGCGCCCCTGAGGTTTCAGTCGCCACAGGGTACTGCACCTCACTTAAGATGCAGTATTCATCTCGGGTAAGGAAGGGGATAACCACCGGTGTCTTCACAATTCACCTTACATACAGCTTAGGTGCCTTCCCACTGGGGATGGGCCTAGGGTAGACATGGGGGTGGCCATCACGATGCATGGGACTTTCCCGGTCACTAGGACAACCACCTTGGGGGCGAGCACCACTTGGAGTAGAAGTACGAGCAACCTTTACATAATCTTCAGTCAAATTGGGACTTCAGTTCTGGCAGCATGACATCACTCTTCTTCTTTTTCTTCACGGAGCCTGCGGCTTGGAACAGGAAGCTCAGCCCGGGTTGCTCACTTCTCGAGGGACATCCCTTGAGAGAGTACACATTCAAATACCGGTGAATTCCTCTAACTTACCCGGGATTGGCTGGAGCCCATCACGGCAGAGACCGCTACTCCCGGGCAACCAAAGGACAGTGAATAAAGACCTTGTACCGCAACTGCCGTGTCCATTCTTCATTGCCGATGCCGTCGCCCCACACTTCCGCGCCAGCCATCACTACAACCCTTATGTCGCGGGCGGGGAGGGGACGCTGCGCTCAAGTGGTGGCTCAAGCGGTGGGCCGGATCCCGGAGACTCGAACGGCGCTCCTCGCCCGTGAGTGAAAAGGGGAATGGTTTGGGGGATTTATTGTCCGTGACGCCACCCACTGTTGTGGTGAGGTTGTGACACCACCGCTGCTCTGGACGGGGATCCCGGGAGCGATGACAGGGAGCAGCTTGGATGTTGTTCTTCCCCTCCGTGGGTAGGGGGGTTGGTTGTCCCGGGGCCCGGTGAGGGAGGGATGGCAGGCGGGTTACGGGGCCTGGTGAGGTGCAGGGTCGCGGGGGCAGCGCGGTGCCGCACGGCATAGTGGTACTCACTCAGCCAATGATGAATACAAAGTCTCCGGTAAAACAAACGGCTGGATGGACGGATCCCACAGACGGCTGCGGTGGTTCTTCTCCCGGTAGGTTGGCGGTGACTGCCTTTCCCTGCACCTGTGTTGTGTTCTCGGTTCTGGTGGCTTCCCACCGGTAAGCCGCTCCCCAGCTTGGATGGATGCTGAGGGAGCCCCTTTTGCCCGCAGGCTCTGGCCCTGGGAACTGTAGCCTTGGCGGTGACTGTATTTCCCTTCACGGTTTGAGCTGTTGCCTTCAATCGGGTCTCGATTGCTGGGAAACCCCAGAGGTTCCCTTCGCTAACGGATTTGACCGGTTTTACGGCGACTCCAAGCCTGGTCGGGGTCCGTAGGCCCTGACGAATGGTGCTGGCTTCTCTTCGCTCCCCGATCCGGTACCGGCTGACCACCGCCCGTCCCCGGTCCTTACGGTTCACGTCAATCAGCCCCTCCTGCAGATGGTCACCACCGTCTGCCAACCTTGCTGTATGTGCCGGCCACGCACCCGGACACGGTCAGTCTCCTTTGCTACCACTTCACTCCTCAACTCCAAACTACTCGTCACTATCTCTCTCCCTCTTTCTGACTTCTTTCCCGCCTCCAGGACTGTGAACCCCTCAGTGGGTGGGGCCAACCGCCTGGCTCCACCCCCTGGTGTGGACATCAGCCCCTGGAGGGAGGCAACAAGGATTTTTGTTTGACCTAGATGTGCCTAGCCGGGGTGTGGAGTGTTTTGTTGCAGTACCTGTGACGTCCTGGCTTGTCCAGGGTGCCACACTTATCATCCTCCCTGGGGCCCGCTCCACCTGTGGGGAATGAAATCATCTTAGCTGCTACAACCATCTGCCCTGTAGGACAGCAAGAGCAGTGGCGGCTATTCCCTGGCCGCATATCGCAGTTGGCGCCACGAGACAAACAATCCTCCACCATCATCTTTCCCGTTGATTGTACGCCTCGGGGCCACGAAGCCGGGCAGGGCCACCCATGACATCTCCAGACCCGACATCACCAGCCCGGCACCTCGTGGGTGCTACACAAGTGTTTTTAAACCATTGGTTTATCTCAGTAATCTCAGGTATCTAAGTTATTTCAGTTGACACAGCAGTTCCTTCAAAGCAAGAGACACTCAATGTAAGTAATCTTCACCTTGGTCAAGAGATGAGGTTCTTGAATATATGACCCTCCTCTAGCATATCCCAAAGTATATACAAAATGGGTTTTATATACAATATCTATTTTTTTTTTTATAAAGGTACCCTGATATTTAATTGATCTCAGGGTGTTATGCTACTGGAACTCCCAGTGGTGAGCTGTAATCTGTGCAGAAATTCAGCACTAACTTGTCATGGCGTGGACTTGGAGAAGATCCCGCATGAACCAAAACACACAACACAGGGGTTACACCATAACAAATAAGGGGTACACCGGGGACACTTTAACAACGGAGAGCCCTAAGACTAGTGAGAGGGAAGATGGACATCTCCTCCACTTACCTGCCACTGCATCCTGCACTCCTAGCCAGTCCCCATACAGGTTCCTCACCTGTCGCTAAGCAGGAACCTGAAGTCCTGAGTGACCCTACAATAGTCCTGGCTAGTGAGTGGGAAGTCCCACTGCTGCACTAAAACAAAACACCAGGGAAGGATGACAGATGGGGAAACACAACAACAGACTGCTGCAGTCACCACAGCAACTTCAAGAGAGTGTTTCAGCAGCTCCTTCCACCTCCAGGCCCAGCATCCATATGTCAAAGAGAATAACCGGCACCCTCTGCTGGTGACAGAGGGTATATAAAGAGCCTGGGAGTCGTCTCAAACTGGAAACACCTGACCTGGAGTCAGAAGCAGCCAGAAAGCAAACTGACATTAACCCAATAACAGCCAAAGGAAAGGAAACGCGAGTCAAGAATGGAAATGACTCTCAAGCCCTGATCTGTCACTAGTCTCATAATGCAGAGAGACAAACATGACAGAACTTCTCAGAATCCCCGCAGCACCCCCGAAGGAGAAACTATGCATTACACCATTTTTTTCGAAATCATCAAGCTGTAAGCAGAAATTTTGGATCCTCCCAACTATGCTCTGCACTCTTGAGTGAGGACTCCTCCTCTATTTACTAAACCAGACAAACCCTTTAAGAAGAAAGATATACTTTCCATTGTATGAATTTTAATAGTTCCAGGTTCTTATCTTATTCCCAGGAACAATTCAAGTACATAGTGGAACTCTTTCCTTTATTATCCCAGTAAACTGCAACCCCCCTTAGGACTTTTCTAGAAAGTCCTACCGCGGGGGTCATTATCTATAAATCTCTCAAGAACATCAATAGAGCACAGGGGCCGGTATATGCTTCACATTAATACAGAGGGATAGTTAGGATGAAAAATCGCAAAGTCTCAGCCAACAGTGTGTCCGGGATAATTAAGGGAGATCCTTCTAACGGCCACAACTGCAAACATATGTGGAAAATAATAACATATTCATCCTTCCCTCTAACCTTATGGCCACTTAGGCTGCAGCAAGAGTATCAGTTACCAACCAAAGTATAGTTAGCCATTTCCTCCAGTTCTGCAAACTTGTGTGTCCCAGGCCCAGCTCAGTTGTCTAGCGGGCTATGGTTTTAGGTCGGATTAGTAAGTAAAACATTTGTGCTGTTGGAAATGGGATTTTTTTTTTCGTAAAAAGTCTGCGCTCGCTGGACGAGGATTTAGGTGTCGAGGTTCTCTGTGCTGAAATATGAATGACATCTGCAATTGGTTCCCGGATTCAAGTTAGTCATTGGTGGGCTATTGAGGTGGGCAAGATGGGAACGTAGAGGAGAAGATAGAATTTAATAGATGATGTGTTATAGGGTGTTTACCAAATTTCCGGTTTTGTATTTTTTAAAAAAAGTTTAAAAATAATTCACCATTTTTTTATTTTTCAGTACTGGATGTACGCTACATATATTACACTTTATTTGGTGCACAAAAAAGAGAAAGTGATCTCACTGTTCCCAGCTTCTCCCCTTCCAACACTGTCCAGTAACTTGCCTGTGTCTAGTTCCTGGAGCAGTTGTCACAGGGACCGAATGACAGGACTGGGACACCTAAGCTGACCCTCAGACTGGGGAACCCTGCGCTGTCCCTTAACTCAGAGGTACAGTAGATGGTAGCGAGGTCTGAGTTGCCAGCATTACCCAAACTCCTATTCAAGCCCGGATGTAACTCTCTTCCCCCACCAGCACCCGAGGGGTAAGCCGGGACCATAAACACAAACCCCAAAAACTAAACAGACAGGAGAAAACAAGAACTCGTACACACGGCAATCACACACAAAAGAGCAACTAAATGTGCACCGGGGAAAACTAAAAAGGGGGGTAGTAAGCAGACAACTGGGAAACTTCCAAACCGTACAATCAGCGCACCACGAACTATAGCAGTAACACCAATGCTGCATCCAACACAGCAAGTCACAAAGAGGGCTCCTTCAGCTCCTTATACCTCCAGGCCAAGCTTCTGAACGAGAAAAACCAGCACCCTCTGCTGGAAATAGAGGGTGTATATAGGAACTGGCAGTGATCCCAAACCGGAAACACCAGAGGAGGTGAAGACATGCTTGCTGGAAAGGAATTAAGACATTAAAGTGAACCTGTCAGGTGCAATATGCCCCCCGACCACGAGCAGTTCTGGGTGTATATTGCTAATCCCTGCCTAACTGTCCTTGTTTCTAGTAGCATAGATAAAGAGATCTTTAGAAAAAGTATTTCTAAAGATCCTTTATGATATGCTAATGAGCACGGGGACTAGTCGAAAGGGCATTACTTCCCCTGCCTTGTCGGCCCCCTTAGCTTGTAAGTATGCCCCTGTGGCTGTGCTAACATGCTAATGAATGTGTAGCGTCAGAGGATGGTTGCGCTCACCTCTCTGCTGCCATCGTGCCCGACTCCTGGATTTCGACTCAGTGCGCATGATCCTGGACTTTCGGTCAAGCCCTACGTGCATTATAGGGTCACCCGTAAAGAAATTCTAATGTGACAAATCCTATGCCTGCTTCTAATCAGTCCATACTTTTGCCTGACCTTTCTTCTCATCCTGTGGAGACAGTGGATGCAGTCAGCGAGCCGTAAGCATCAGCTGGCCAAGTCAGTTTGGCCCTACAGAGTCTATAATAATAATAATAATAATGGTCTTCTCTCTGCAATGATACGGTTACTTTGTGTTAAGGCCAAATATCATATTTTTTTGTTTTTACATTCCAGCGCCAATGACAATTTAGTTGTAAGCCTTTGTTTTGACTCCACCATTGTTTGAAAATTGCTCTTTATTGCATTTTTTGGTCTACCACATTTACCTCATTGCTAATGAAGTTGACTCGCCCAAAGGATAATGCAGCGTTCAGACCAGTTGTACTTTACGGATGTTATTTAAGAACATCAATTGACTATTTAGCAACCGTTTAGAGATGATACACCCTGCTTATGTTTTATCTGTACAGAACATACAGCCATTTGTAGATACTGTAATTTTGCTTTCTTTTTTTGCTTTTATTTGCATATAGCAGTTACTGCTCAAAAATAAAATGTTCAAGTAGTAATGGCGGTAACATTACATCAACAAGGCATGGAGACCACTGTTCCTACAAATAAATGTTCAGCTAAGAGATAAGGGCTCATTCACATGACTGTTCCGTTTTTGCGGTCCGCAAAAAACGGTCTTGTTTATTCACGGATGCATCCGTGCGGCATCGTGTGACAACCGAATCCATCCCATTCAATTCAGTATACGGTCCGGGTGACTTCCGTTTTTTTTTGCGGACTGCAAAAAAACGGAAGGAGAGTTACATGCAGTCCAGGGTATCTGGCCAGATGCTGGTCCCCATATAAAGTCTATGGGGAACAGAATCTGGGGCAAATGGGTAGGAGCAAGCGCTACATACTCACCGATCACTATCACGGCTGTCGGACTGCTCCTGCGGCAGATCTTTTATCTTCCCGAGCCGACCACTCATTAGGCTCATACATATTCACTCCTACCCCCGTCTGTGATTGGTTTTGGTCAGATGCACCCCCACGTTCGTTGAGTGAAAGCTGTCTGACTGCAAACAATCACAGCCCCCAATTTTGATACCAGCCAAGATAAAGCTTCACAGCTTAGGGCTGGTATTCTCAGGCTGGGGAGACCCATGTCACTGGGAGCCCCCCAGTCTAAAAATATAAGCCATCAGCCAGCCGGAATTGCCGCATCCTAGATGCCACAGTCCCGGGACTTTACTCAGTTCATCCAGTTACCCTGGTGCGTTGGCAATTGGGGTAATATATGGGGTTGATACCAGATGTGTAATGTCACCTGGCATCAAGCCCAGAGGTTAGTTGTCACGAACCGGTTACAGAGGCTCCTCGTTTGCCTTCTGGAGCAGTTCCTCCCTGTACCCGAAGTCACTCGGTCCGGTCTTCTGAGCCACGGATGCTGACCAGGACTTTTTGGCATTCTGAAACTGTGTCAAAAAAAGCCTACTGAGCATGTGCGGGATTCCTATGGGTGTTTTGCCACTATCTGAGCATGTCAGTGATGTGGCACGTTCCTATTGGCCACAGTGACATCATCGGTGATGTGGTACGCTCCCATTGGCCGCCGTGACATCAGTGATGTGGCACGTCCCCATTGGCCACCGTGACATCATCGGTGATGTGGCACATTCCCATTGGCCGGTGACGTTATAAGTGATGTGGCACGTTCTTATTAGCCACCGTGACATCATCAGTGATGTGTAGGGTTCTCATTGGCCAAAGGGGCTGGCTACACGTGGTTCCTCCATCTTGTGGGCGGTACAGAGGTGATAAATAGCCCTGACACCCACATGGAGGTGCGCACTCGCCGTTGTGCATACTGCTGTACACATCTTAGATAGGATTAGGCGGCGAAGTCCCACCGCACTGATTGAGGGTCAGGAGGCAGGTTAGGGTGAGGAATTGCGATCATATCCGTTGACCGAGTTAGGGTCAGTAGCTGGCGAAGCTAGGCTCCAGTGATATCGGGCTTGGGCGGCTTTGGGACCGGTGGTTAACCGGCTGTACCATATAGCAAGCCGATATAGGAGCAGTGCCCTGTACACTCACCACAAGATATACCGTGAGCCCTGCTAGCAAGATACAGCTAGTGTTCTGGTTGTCCGCTCCTACACATACCGTGTATGCTACATATATATTACCTTCTGTGAAGGAACAGAAGTGTAATGCGCCATATAGACTCTGTGAGTTAACAGAGTTCTGTTTATTTACTATAATATTATTTCCTTATCTGACTTTGTCATTTAATAGAGTTCAGTATACATACTGCAGTATCGTTTGGCTTAGAACACGGTTACTGCATACACAGGTCCTCTGTGACGGGACAGAGTCTCTTTACATCTGTTGGTACCTCTGTGTGACCTGTAACATAGAATACCTTAGTTACTGGGTTACTGTTGGGTTTCAGTAGCGCCTTGTGCCACCAGCTGCAGTTCTGCCATCACTGCACGGTGGACCCTGACCACTGGTAGTAGTATATCTTCATCTATTCCTATACCAGGAGGTCCCCCCCCCGTAACATTAGTGATGTCACAGTCAGATACCCTACATCACAAACCCAGTCAGTAATAAAAAAAAAATATACAACAAATTTTTATTTGAAAAAACACTCCCCAACCCATTCCCTCTTTCACCAATTTATTGGAAAGAAAAAACAAATCCGGGTCCGGCGTAATCCAATAAGGGGGTCCCATGATGAGCCATACTGACTGTCCTAGTCAATGAAGAACAGAACGTTCCCCATTGGCTGGGAGAGCAGTGCACTGACCTGAGCTAACATCATGAGGTCAGCCCAGGTCACTGCAGGGCATGACTTCAGGAAGTTAGCTTGGTACATAACCTGGGTGATGAAGTCTGCTACACTCCTGACGTCAGCGCTCTTCACTGAGTTCGCAAGCGACCCATGACATCACCGCTAGTCACAGTCTCGGGCCGGCCTTGAGAGGTGATCTGAGAACGCCGCAGGTAATGAACTTTACTAACCTCCTGACGGCAACGCTCATCATCCCCACGGCTACTCGCACACTACTGTGCGGGCAGCTGCTGACACACTGCAGTGCGAGCAGCCGCAGGGCTTGTGCGGGAGCGGAACACAGACTGCAGAAGCACCGAATGGAAGTCAGACGGAAGTGCTTGTGTGCGGCTTTCGGGGATTTTGCGGACCGATTGACTTGTATTGCGTCACGGTCCGTTATTACGGAACAGAATAACATGTTCCATAATAATGGAACGGACATACGGTATCCGATGTGTTTTTTTGTAGGATCGGATGCACACAGAAGTGCTTCCATGTGCCATCCGATCATACACAAAACACATTGAAAAGATGGTCCTGTCAGTAGGTCCGCAAAAAAACAGGAACTGACCAGGACAAACGGAATGGTCATCTGAATGAGTCCTAAAGGAGTACTCCTCTTCGAATAAGCTATCACCTAGCCATAGGAAAAGTGAAAACTTTTAGATTGGTGGGTGTCAACCGGTAAGAAGCCCAACAAATGGCCAAAACAGGACACTTTAATACCCGTTAGAACAGGGGTGGGCAATTAATTTTCCCATGGGGCCGCATGAGAAATTGGGATTGATTTAGAGGGCCGGACTAATATAATTACCTCAATTCTACCCAATATACTACATCACTACACCCCCTCCATATACTACACCTGTAATATACTACACCACTACACCCTCATATACTACACCTGTATTATACTACACTCCCTCCATATACCTGTAATATACTACACCCCCATATACACCTGTATTATACTACACCACTATATAATACACCTCCAATATACTACATCATTACACCCCTATATACTACACCTGTAATATAGTACACCTCCATATAGCACACCTGTAATATACTACATCACTACACCACTATATAGCACACCTGTAATATACTACAGCTCCATATAGTACACCTGTAATATACTACATCACTACACCCCTATATACACCTGTAATATACTACATCACTACACCCCATATACTACACCTGTAATATACTACACCTCCATATAGCACACCTGTAATATACTACATCACTACACCACTATATAGCACACCTGTAATATACTACACCTCCATATAGCACACCTGTAATATACTACACCTCCATATAACACACCTGTAATATACTACACCTCCATATAGCACACCTGTAATATACTACACCTCCATATAGCACACCTGTAATATACTACACCTCCATATAGCACACCTGTAATATACTACACCTCCATATAGCACACCTGTAATATACTACACCTCCATATAGCACACCTGTAATATACTACACCTCCATATAGCACACCTGTAATATACTACACCTCCATATAGCACACCTGTAATATACTACACCTCCATATAGCACACCTGTAATATACTACACCTCCATATAGCACACCTGTAATATACTACACCTCCATATAGCACACCTGTAATATACTACACCTCTATATAGTACACCTGTAATATACTACATCACTACACCCCATATACTACACCTGTAATATAGTACACCCCCATATAGCACACCTGTAATCTACTACAACTCCATATAGTACACCTGTAATATACTACACCTCCATATAGCACACCTGTAATATACTACACCTCCATATAGCACACCTGTAATATACTACACCTCCATATAGCACACCTGTAATATACTACACCTCCATATAGTACACCTGTAATATACACCTCCAT
The DNA here is from genome assembly GCF_048569485.1 of Anomaloglossus baeobatrachus. Classification (NCBI taxonomy): domain Eukaryota; kingdom Metazoa; phylum Chordata; class Amphibia; order Anura; family Aromobatidae; genus Anomaloglossus; species Anomaloglossus baeobatrachus. The sequence goes on from NC_134358.1 coordinate 48,304,504, forward strand.
ATAGCACACCTGTAATATACTACACCTCCATATAGCACACCTGTAATATACTACACCTCCATATAGCACACCTGTAATATACTACACCTCCATATAGCACACCTGTAATATACTACACCTCCATATAGCACACCTGTAATATACTACATCTCCATATAGCACACCTGTAATATACTACATCTCCATATAGCACACCTGTAATATACTACATCACTACACCCCTATATAGCACACCTGTAATATACTACACCTCCATATAGCACACCTGTAATATACTACACCTCCATATAGCACATGTAATATACTACACCTCCATATAGCACCTGTAATATACACCTCCATATAGCACCTGTAATATACTACACCTCCATATAGCACACCTGTAATATACTACACCTCCATATAGTACACCTGTAATATACTACACCTCCATATAGTACACCTGTAATATACTACACCTCCATATAGTACACCTGTAATATACTACACCTCCATATAATACACCTGTAATATACTACACCTCCATATAGCACCTGTAATATAGCACACCTGTAATATACTACACCTCTATATAGTACACCTGTAATATACTACATCACTACACCCCATATACTACACCTGTAATATAGTACACCCCCATATAGCACACCTGTAATATACTACAACTCCATATAGTACACCTGTAATATACTACACCTCCATATAGTACACCTGTAATATACTACACCTCCATATAGTACACCTGTAATATACTACACCTCCATATAGTACACCTGTAATATACTACACCTCCATATAGCACACCTGTAATATACTACACCTCCATATAGCACACCTGTAATATACTACACCTCCATATAGTACACCTGTAATATACTACACCTCCATATAGCACATGTAATATACTACACCTCCATATAGCACACCTGTAATATACTACACCTCCATATAGTACACCTGTAATATACTACACCTCCATATAGCACACCTGTAATATACTACACCTCCATATAGCACACCTGTAATATACTACACCTCCATATAGCACACCTGTAATATACTACATCACTATACCCCCATATACTACACCACTAGCCTGCACCCCCATATCACACACACTACACCCCATACAGCCTGCACCCCCATATCACACACACTACACCCCCATATGTCACACACCATGCCCACATATCTCACCCTGCCTGTACACCAACTTACCCCTCTCAAACACTCTGCACCCCTTCACATCCTTCTGTCAGTCTGCAGCCCTCATATGCACTCACCCTGCACCCCCCTCCCCCTCATGTCCCCTCTTTTCTCATTACCAGTCATCCTGTGTCCACATCTCCTTCAGGATTCACTATCTTTGCTTTCTGCCCGGCATCCTGTGTCTCCTCCCACACAGTCACATGGGCGTGACATCATCGCAGGTCCTGCAAGATGAATTATTCCGTCTGCTGTGCTGCTCCTTCTCCTGCCCGGCGGGAACTTTTGAAATGACACACGCAGCGCAGTACTGACAACGTCAGAGCGCGCGTGTGTCACTGACAATTAGTGCCGGCAGGGAACAGAGGAAAGACTCCTGCGTTCCGCTGCCTGCACTGACTGTGCGGACCTGCACAGGATCTCTCCCTGCTCGGCACGCTGCAGCCCGGCTCCTCTGCACCAGCTGAATACGGGCGGGCCGGTCACAGAGAGCAGGCGGGCCGGATGTGGCCCGCGGGCCGCCCCTTGCCCAGGTCAATGAAGGACAATCAACAAGCTCTCCACCCATTCTCTATGGAGTAAGTAAAAAAAAAAAGCTCTCCCGTACGGATGAATAGCATGGTGGTGTGCATGCACACCTTGTCTCTTTTCTAAAGGATAACATTTCCCCCATTATGTCAATCAAAGAGAGTCTCAGTGGTTGGACCTTTAGGAAAAACTCACTGATTTATGTTTTGCTCGTGACATTTTTTACACCAGTCTCGATGGACCTTAACTCACAATTAGTGATGAGCAAGCACTACCATGCTCGGGTGCTTGGTACTCGTAACTAGTAACTCATAACTGGAATGGTGGGGTGTCCATTCCAAGTTTTGCTTCCAGGTGCGCACTGATATTTTATACACCCGTTTGATAGACTTTAACTTACAATTAGCGGACACTACCATGCTTGGGTGCTCAGTACTCCTAACTATTGATCAACGAGCACTACCATGCTCAGGTGCTCGGAACTCCTAACTGATGATAAGTGAGCACTACTATGCTCAGGTGCTCAGTACTCGTAATTAGTGATGAGAGAGCACGACCATGCTCAGGTGCTCGGTACTCGTAACTACTGATGAGCAGGCACTACTATGCTCATGTGCTCAGTACTGGTAACTACTGATGAGCGAGCACTACCATGCTCTGATGCTCGCTACTCATAACTAGTGATGAGCGAGCACTACCATTCTCGGTACTCGTAACTAGTGATGAGCAAGCACTACCATGCTCGGGTGCTCAGTACTCGTAAGTAGTGATGAGCAAGGACTACCATGCTAGGGTGTGTCGCGGGCGGGGGGTGCGCTGCTCGACCGCGCTTGCGGCTCGGGTCCGGCTGCTGCTGCTGCCGCTGCTCGGTGGCTCGAGCGGTGGGCCGGATCCGGGGACTCGAGTGGAGCTCCTCGCCCGTGAGTGAAAGGGGTTGGTTTGGGGATTGAGTTTGTGACGCCACCCACGGGTCATGGTGAGGTTGGGGCATCACCGCTGCTGGTGACGGGGATCCCGGGAGCGTTGTTAGGGAGCAGCTGGGATGTTTTTCCCCCGTGGGTAGGGGTTGGTGGTCCCGGGGCCCGGTGAGGGGAGAAGGGAGGTATGCAGGGCAGGTGAGGTGCAGGGTCACGGGGGCAGCGCGGTGCCGGACGGCACGGTGGTACTCACTCAGCCAAGGATGAACACAGAGTCTCCGGTAAAACAAACGGCTGGATGGACGGATCCCGCAGCCGGCTGCTGTGGTTACTCCCGGACGGTTGGTGATGGCTGCCTTTCCCTGCACCCACTGCGTGTCTTCGGTCCCGATGGCTTCCCACCGGTAACCCGCTCCCCAGCGTATAGATGCCGGAGGAGCCCTTTTGCCCGCAGGCTCTGGCCCTAGGAGCTCTAGCTATGGCGGTAGCTTTATCTCCCTGTAGGGTTTGGACGGTTGCCTTCAATCGGGTCTTTGATGCTTGGAAACCCCGGAGGTTCCCTTCGCTAATGGATTTGACCAGTTTTACGGCGACTCCCAGCCTGGTCGGGGTCCGCAGGCCCTGCCGGTTTGGTGCTGGCTTCTCTTCACTCCCCGGTTCGGTACCGGTGGGCCACCGCCCAACCCCGGCCCTACGGTTCCGCGTCGATAGGCCTCTCCTGCAGACGGCCACCACCGTCTGCCAACCTTGCTGTATGTGCCCGGGCTACGTACCTGGACACGGTCAGTCTCCTCCTCTACTACCACTTCCCTAAACTGCTCTGCCAGCTCAACTCCACTCCTTTCCCACCTCCAAGACTGTGAATTCCTCGATGGGCGGGGCCAACCGCCTGGCTCCGCCCCACCTGGTGTGGACATCAGCCCCTGGAGGAAGGCAACAAGGATTTGTGTGTGCGGCTGATGTGCCTAACCGGGGTGTGGGGTGTGTTGTTGCAGTACCTGTGACGTCCTGGCTTGTCCAGGGCGCCACAGGTGCTCTGTATTCATTAAGAGCAGTTGGATGCTTGGATGGGCGTGACTCGAGCGCCCCAATATAGTGGAAGACAATGGGGAACTTTAACATTTTTCCAGAAGATTTCAGGGAAAAATGCTTGAGTATCCCATTGATGTCTATTATACAATGATTGATATTACCTAAAATATAATCAATATTTGAAGGGGCCCAGTTTGAGTTTTGTTTGGGGGCTCAATGACCTCTGAGAATGTCCATGTACAATTGTGTATAATTCGGCTTAATGCCCTCCTTTGGATTAATGTCGGTTTATCCTATAGATGAGATTGTCTGACCACTGCAGTATATTGGGGCCTCCTAAATAACTGCTCTGAATTAACCCCTCCTTGACACTGCATATGTTCGGATTTGCACTTTGTTTTATAGCTCTGATTCCTCCTGTTAGAGTAAGGTGCTGGATGCATGGTACTTTTTTAGTAATGAGCAAGCACTACCATGCTTGAGTGCTCGGTACTCGTTAAGAGCATTTGGATGCTTGCATGGGCGTAACTTGAGTTTCCGATTATAAAAGAAGTCAATGGAGGACTCAAGCATTTTTCCGGGAAATCTGGAAAAATGCTCATATCCCCCATTGACTTCCATTATGCTTGGGTGCTCGAGTCACGCCCATCCAAGCATCCAACTGCTCTTAATGAATACTGAGCACCCGAGCATGGTAGTGCTCGCTCATCAATACTTACAATGTCTTAACGGATTTCCAGTAGAGGAAACATTTTTAGCAATAACTAAGGGGATTCATCTATCTGTCTCTAAGCTCCTGGTCCCTAAGGAAAACTAATTACTGATATCTAATGTGGCAGATGATCATTTGCGTCTCCTCGGGCACCAGAGGCCTGTGTGATGACTACCAGTAGCGTAACTTGAAGCGCATGGGCCTCAATTAATGGCCTTTAATGGTATAAGTCTTCTCATATGGGCTTAAGGGATCATTTGGGTCCCCTTATGGTCCGTGTTTGACTGCAACCCCTGCACCCACTAGAGTTACAACCCTGATGGCTACCTCTCTGCAGAGCACTGCATTTCTTATGGTCTTCCTTTAGGGATTTCACCCACCTGACCTCATGTATCTATGACAGATCAGAAGACCATTTTGACTTTTCATTTCCCAAGTTAAGAAATAATTAGGAATTTCAACCAAATAATTGGTCACAGATGACAAATTGCAAAATAAAATCTAAGGGATTCAATGACCTGTAACTTTTATTGTCCACCTGCTGTATGTAATGGCTTTCAGTAGGACCTTTCACTCTCATGGTGTGGTCTAACATGGTGTCAAGTCCTGGAATCCAAGATTCGATGTTTCTCACCTTCACCAAGGATGGCAATGGGTAATATGATGTTGAGTCTGCCGCAAGGTCAGATCATACGAGAGCAAACTCTGCTTACAGAGATATAAGATAAGCATCTCTCAGAACGGATATCACATAGACATAGCAGAGCCATGGGTCACCATCACAGACGTGTCATGATATTGAGTGTCTTGTGAGAAGGCCTCTTAAGCTCTAAGACTAGGTTAAGCCTTTGACTCAACCATTGTGTGTACTAAACCCAATGTGTCCATTAGAGGGGAGGGGGTTTAATTCTTTCCAGAACTCTTACGGCAGCATAGATGATCCATTTTGAGTCAGTCAATAGTAGCAATGATGAGGGTCTTAATCATGCCCGGCTCCAGATTTAGAAGGGCTTAGACGTCACAATGGTCTTCGCTTCGATTTTTATTTTTATTTTTTGCCTTCCAAGAGCTATACATTTTTTAGTATTCGGTCAATAGAGTTCAGAATTTGTTTTTTTTTTTTTTTCATGTATCATTACTTTTTTTGGGGTCCATAAAACTTTCTGATCCTTTTGTATTCTCTTTTTGGGAGATAAAGTGAACAAAAAAACATTGATTTTGCCATTTTGATTTTTTTTCTTTTTGGTGATCACTGTTTGGGGTGAACCCTAGCATATCATATTAGTTCAGACGGTTAGTCATATGCCGATGCAAGTTATTTTTACATTTTTTTTCTTTATGCTTTAGGAAATGAGGGTGACATGAACGATTTTATATTTTCTATTTGAAAAAAAATTATTTACTTATCCCCAAGGTGGCTTGAACCTGTGATCACGTGATAACTTATATAATACACTTCAATACTCTATTATTGCAGTATATTGTAAAATTATTGTCCAAAATGTAGAAACATGGCAGACACCGGGGACTTCATAAGGTCCTTAGTTGTGATTGCGATGCCATCAGCACCCTGAAAACATGTTACAAGGGCAAGAGGAGTCAATGGATGTCAGAGGAGATGCCTTCACCGTTTCCAACTTTGCCACTGTCATGATTGATAATGACATCTAAGAAGTTAAATTACTGGGATCGGAGCTAGCTCCATTCGCAGCACTTATACCTGGGTGCTGGCTGTAAAACACAGCTTTTGAGCCTTCACTATACATGAAGTTCTCACATACATTGTACCTTTATGGCAGATGTGAAGAAGGTAACCGACCCTGGGCTGCACGGGTGCTGCTCTCCTTTGCCAAGGAGACTCCAGATGGGGACGTGGCTTCTGGCAGGCTGCATGACGCTTGCTGCTTCAGGCTGGTGTCCATCACCCCTGCTGCCAGTCGCTGACACCAACGTATAGTGAGATGTGGCACCCCTGAGGCTTCAGTCTCCACAGGGTACTGCCTCTCACTTACGGTGCAGTACTCATCCCGGGAAAGGAAGAGGTTAATTGCTGGTGTTCACTACATTCACAAACCACATACAGTCAGGTGCTTTCCCACTGGGATTGGCCTAGGGTAGACAGGGGGTAGCCATCACGAGGCATGGGACTTTCCCAGTCACTAGGACATCCACCTGGGGGCGGGCACAAATTGGGGAAAAGGAAGGAGCATCTTGACACTTGATCAGTTTGACCTCGGGCACTGCTTGGGGTAAAGAGCACAGTCAGGACCTCGATCCAGGCATTTTCTTCCTCACACTTCTGGAGCACTGCAAAACCCGTGGCTTGGAGCAAGTAGCTCAGCCCTGGGCTCTACACAGCTACAGGGGATTCCAGGGTCTGCGGAGAGTGCAGGAAACACCCGCAGCCTGTTCCACATTCCATCCACGGGATTGGAGGGACCCCGACCAGAAAGGACACATAGTGGGAACACCGGCGGTGACCTCCGAATTATCCGGGATCGGCTGGAGCCCATCATGGCAGAGACTAGCACTCCAAGGGTGACAACTGGACTGTGAGTAAAAGACCTTGAACCGCAACTACTGAGTCAGCCCCTCATTGCCGGTGCTATCGCCCCGCGCTCCAGCGCCAATGGCCACTACTGCCCCATCATCCTCTCTAGGGCCTAGCTCTACCTGTGGGGAGCTGAACCATCCCTGCTGCAACACCATCCACCTCAGAGGACAGCACCCACAGCAGCGGCCAATTCCTGGCCACATACCACAGGTGGCGTCACGAGACAAATACTACTCTCAACATCCTCAAACCCTTCATCCCCACCATTTTCCCAAGCATCCCTTCGTGGACACCTCGGGGCCATGAAGCCAAGCCAGGCCTCTATGATATCCCCAAGACTTCCCCTCATAACCGGCCCGGTGACGAGTACGACCACGGCCCTGTGGGGTGCTTCAGAGACACATAACACCAGAGTTCATTTAGCCAAACAGCCTTGTAAACTTTATTCTTCACACCATTATGACAGACATGGCCTTTCTTCCTTTCACTGTTTGTGGGGTACTATTCTTCGTTCAATCCCCCGCTATCTCAGATCTAGTTCTCAATACTCCAGGTTCTGTGGCCTCCTTCCCCCTTATATCGCACATCTTCTAAGCCCCGACAGCTTCTTTAGCCGGATGACTCTCTCAGCCCACTGGGGGGACCTGTAGGCTCCGGACCTCCAGAGGTTACCTCAGGGTTCCTTGACTGGCCCTAGTACTGAGGCCATGTCCTCTCACTTCTAAACCCATTTCTAGACTCCCGTTCCTCTGGAGTTCCTTCCTCTAGCCATCGGCCCTCCTTCCTGTCAATCCTACCTTTTTCTACCTTAAAACTCATTCTACAGGTCATTTAACCATACTGCTAGATGGCAACATTTAGTAACCTAGTTTAGAGCCCTAACTATACTACATGAGGAACCTGTTATTCTTTAAAAACCACTTAAACACTAACATAGGCATTTATATTACCAGGGCTGCCGCTAGGAATTTCGGGCCCCCATACTTGTAAAATTATCAGGCCACCTTTAGATTCTTCCTAGGCTCCACCCCAGCTCCATCATCACTCCTCAAACCTTTGCATGTAAATTAGCTATGTAAAGTGGCCGAAGCAACATGGCCAGGCACCTCTGCTGTGGCTGTGACTGGGGCACAGTGAGAAGCAGTTACCCCGGCCCCTCTGTTCACCAGGCCCCATACACCAGTCATGGTTGTCATGCACTGATGGTGGCCCTGTATATTACGCAACTGTGTATATATATATATATATATATACATACAGTCATATGAAAAGTTTGGGCACCCCTATTAATGTTAACCTTTTTTCTTTATAACAATTTGGGTTTTTGCAACAGCTATTTCGGTTTCATATATCTAATAACTGATGGACTGAGTAATATTTCTGGATTGAAATGAGGTTTATTGTACTAACAGAAAATGTGCAATCCGCATTTAAACAAAATTTGACCGGTGCAAAAGTATGGGCACCCTTATCAATTTCTTGATTTGAACACTCCTAACTACTTTTTACTGACTTACTAAAGCACTAAATTGGTTTGGTAACCTCATTGAGCTTTGAACTTCATAGGCAGGTGTATCCAATCATGAGAAAAGGTATTTAAGGTGGCCACTTGCAAGTTGTTCTCCTATTTGAATATCCTATGAAGAGAGGCATCATGGGCTCCTCAAAACAACTCTCAAATGATCTGAAAACAAAGATTATTCAACATAGTTGTTCAGGGGAAGGATACAAAAAGTTGTTTCAGAGATTTAAACTGTCAGTTTCCACTGTGAGGAACATAGTAAGGAAATGGAAGAACACAGGTACAGTTCTTGTTAAGCCCAGAAGTGGCAGGCCAAGAAAAATATCAGAAAGGCAGAGAAGAAGAATGGTGAGAACAGTCAAGGACAATCCACAGACCACCTCCAAAGACCTGCAGCTTCATCTTGCTGCAGATGGTGTCAATGTGCATCGGTCAACAATACAGCGCACGTTGCACAAGAAAAAGCTGTATGGGAGAGTGATGCAAAAGAAGCCGTTTCTGCAAGCACGCCACAAACAGAGTCGCCTGAGGTATGGAAAAGCACATTTGGACAAGCCAGCTACATTTTGGAAGAAGGTCCTGTGGACTGATGAAACAAAGATTGAGTTGTTTGGTCATACAAAAAGGCGTTCTGCATGGAGGCAAAAAAACACAGCATTCCAAGAAAAGCACTTGCTACCCACAGTAAAATTTGGTGGAGGTTCCATCATGCTTTGGGGCTGTGTGGCCAATGCCGGCACCGGGAATCTTGTTAAAGTTGAGGGTCGCATGGATTCAACTCAGTATCAGCAGATTCTTGACAATAATGTGCAAGAATCAGTGATGAAGTTGAAGTTATGCAGGGGATGGATATTTCAGCAAGACAATGATCCAAAACACTGCTCCAAATCTACTCAGGCATTCATGCAGAGGAACAATTACAATGTTCTGGAAGGGCCATCCCAGTCCCCAGACCTGAATATCATTGAAAATCTGTGGGACGATGTGAAGCGGGCTGTCCATGCTCAGCGACCATCAAATTTAACTGAACTAGAATTGTTTTGTAAACAGGAATGGTCAAATATACCTTCATCCAGGAACTCATTAAAAGCTACAGGAAGCAACTAGAGGCTGTGATTTTTGCAAAAGGAGGCTCTACAAAATATTAATGTCACCTTTATGTTGAGGTGCCCATACTTTTACACCGGTCAAATTTTGTTTAAATGCAGATTGCACATTTTCTGTTAGTACAAAACTATGAATTAACACATGTGGGATGAAATACTTCACAAGAAAGTGTGACGCCCTGGACTAGCCAGGTAGTCACAGTTAGGCCCTTGCACAACACCCATCCCCAAATAAGGTGACAGCAGCCAACCTACTAAACCCTAGTCACCTCCCTCTGGGTTTGATGTCCACACCAGGGGGGCAGAGCCAGGTGATTGGCTACGCCCTCCGAGGAGTTCACAGGCCCAGAGGCAGGAAAACCAAAACAGATCAGTTTAAGAGGAGGAGGAGAGTGGTCGAGTCTTGTTTTGACAGTGAAGTGGAGTGGGGGAGAAAACCTGTCAGTGTCCTGGGTAGGCGCCCGGGCACTTTGGCTAGGAGGCAGATGGTGGTGGCCACCTGCAGGAGCTGGGAAGACAGCCTGGTGGAACCATAGGTAGCCGGGACAGGGTAGTGGCCCGCCGGTACCGAACCAGGGAACCGACTGCAAACCGGAGCACAAGAGGGGACAGTCAGACCCTGAAACGCGTTCCCGAATCTACCGGACCCCGTTAATTAACTGATTGAGGTCTGGACTCTAGGTCATTTCCCACCCAAGTCCTGAAAGAAGGTAACAGCCCACCGATTCCGGATAACGGCCACCGCCAAGGGCCAAGAGATCCAAAGGGCCAGCGCCTGCAGGCAAACAGGCTCTCCCGACATACACGCCAGGGAGCGGGACTCCCGTCGCTGAAGCGCGGCTGTCCATTTCTACAAAAAGGTGCAGGAGAAGGCGGACACCATCAACCCATTTGGGGACCGAAGCAACCGGCTGCGGGCACCGACCACCATCCATTTGGTTTACCAGAGACTCCCGTGTGTTTGTCAGAGTGAGTACCACTGTGCCTTCGGGCCACGCACTGCCCTGCCCCGCCGAGCACCGGCCCTGCACCACATCAAACGGGTCCCGGGGCCACCACCCCTGCCCACGGAGGGGTTAACACCAAAAGCTGCACCAACATCTCCCCCGGGGTGCCTAGTCAACCGCAGCAGTGGTGCCTACATTCACCACAACCCGTGGGTGGCGTCACGAACTTTAATCTAAAACCCCCCTTCAACGCGCCAGCCCCCTTGCAGAGCGACGTGACCCCCGGTCCGGAGGCGCTCGAGCCACCGACACACGAGCCCGAATCCGAGCGGCTTGGCTGCAGCCGAGCGCAGGGCGGTACAAAAGTGTGAAACAACTGAAAATATGTCTTATATTCTAGGTTCTTCAAAGTAGCCACCTTTTGATTTGATTACTGCTTTGCACACTCTTGGCATTCTCTTGATGAGCTTCAAGAGGTAGTCACCGGAAATGGTTTTCACTTCACAGGTGTGCCCTGTCCGGTTTAATAAGTGGGATTTCTTGCATTATAAATAGGGTTGGGACCATCAGTTGTGTTGTGCAGAAGTCTGGTGGATACACAGCTGATAGTCCTACTGAATAGACTGTTAGAATTTCTATTAGGGCAAGAAAAAAGCAGCTAAGTAAAAAAAAAACGAGTGGCCATCAATACTTTAAGAAATGAAGGTCAGTCAGTCCGAAGAATTGGGAAAACTTTGAAAGTGTCCCCAAGTGTAGTGGCAAAAACCATCAAACGCTATATAGAAACTGGCTCACATGAGGACCACCCCAGGAAAGGAAGACCAAGAGTCACCTCTGCTGCAGAGAATAAGTTTATCTGAGTCACCAGCCTCAGAAATCGCAGTTAACAGCAGTTCAGATTAGAGACCAGGTCAATGCCACACAGAGTTCTAGCAGCATACACATCTCTAGAACAACTGTTAAGAGAAGACTTTATGCAGCAGGCCTTCATGGTAAAATAGCTGCTAGGAAACCACTGCTAAGGACAGGCAACAAGCAGAAGAGACTTGTTTGGTCTAAAAAACACAAGGAATGGACATTAGACCAGTGGAAATCTGTTCTTTGGTCTGATGAGTCCAAATTTGAGATCTTTGGATCCAACCACCGTGTCTTTGTGCGACGCAGAAAAGGTGAACGGATGGACTCTACATGCCTGGTTCCCACCGTGAAGCATGGAGGAGGAGGTGTGATGGTGTGGGGGGGCTTTGCTGGTGACACTCTTGGGGATTTATTCAAAATTTAAGGCATACTGAACCAGCATGGCAACCACAGCATCTTGCAGCGGCATGCTATTCCATCTGGTTTGCGTTTAGTTGGACCATCATTTATTTTTCAACAGGACAATGACCCCAAACACACACCTAGATGTGTAAGGGCTATTTGACTAAGAAGGAGAGTGATGGAGTGCTACGCCAGATGACCTGGCCTCCACAGTCACCAGACCTGAACCCAATCGAGATGGTTTGGGGTGAGCTGGACCGCAGAGTGAAGGCAAAAGGGCCAACAAGTGCTAAGCATCCCTGGGAACTCCTTCAAGACTGTTGGAAGACCATTTCTGGTGACTATCTCTTGAAGCTCATCAAGAGAATGCCAAGAGTGTGCAAAGCAGTAATCAAAGCAAAAGGTGGCTACTTTGAAGAACCTAGAATATAAGACATATTTTCAGTTGTTTCACACTTTTTTGTTAAGTATTTCATTCCACATGTGTTAATTCATAGTTTTGATGCCTTCAATGTGAATCTACAATTTTCAGAGTCATGAAATTATAGAAAACTCTTTGAATGAGAAGGTGTGTCCAAACTTTTCGTATGTATATATATATATATATATATATATATATATATATATAAAAGACATAGCATATTTGTGGCGCCCCTGTGGCTCCAGGCGCCACGGGTACTGCGCCTCACCTGAGCAGCAGTATTCATCTCAGATACTGAGGAGGTTGTCGCCGGTAATCACCACCATTACACTCATCCAACACATAAACAATGGACTTCTTCCACTGTGACTGGGCTAGGGTAGGTGCTGGGGTGACCATCATGAGGTATGGGACCACTTGCCCACTAGTTCAGTAACCCGGGAGGCAGGGCACCAACAGAGCAAGTGAGGAGCCATCACACACAGCATTCAGTTAGCTCCCGCTGCAGCAAGCGCCAGGTCGGACGCAGAGACAGACAAGCAAGGACAAGGACAGTTCGGGATCCATGGTCTGGAGCTGGAAGCTCGACCCAGGTTCTAAGGAAAGAAGGGGAATCCCAGGGTTCGCGGGGAGTGCAGAAGCCACCTGTGACCCGTTCCATGGCCCAGGAGCTGGGGTGGAGGGAAACTGTCGAAAGGTGATCCACATAAGGAAACACTGGCCTTGACTTCCGAAGTATCCGGGAACAGCTGAAGCCCATCATAGCGTAGCTCGGTACTCCAATGGCAGTATGTTTCCAGTGAGTAAAAGAACTTGAATTGCACCCTCTGTGTCGTCCCATCATTGCCGGCGCTCGCATCTTCACGCCTCTTTGTCATAGGCGACTACTAAAATCATCATCCTCCCTGGGGCCTGAGCTCTACCTGTGGAGAGCTGTACCATTCGAGCTGCGTTATCATCCGCCCCGGATAAGAATCCCTGCAGCGGCAGCTAATACTGGCTGCATACCACAGGTTGCATCACGAATAACAACTCCCATCATCACCATCCCCATCTTTATTGACACCGCTCGGGTCACGAAACCGGGCCAGGCCACTGTGACATCCCAAACCGACATGGGCCCGGTGACGAGTAACCCCCAGAGACCCCGTGGGTGCGTCATATTTATATCATGGGGACACTGCCCACCTGCTACAGATGCCACAAATTGAAACCTGGACAGGGTGGGCCACTTGCCCGAGTTTGCCGGGAGCTGGCACTGGTCCTTCTGCCAACTTTAAAGGCCCCGTCACACGCTACGATATATCTAACGATATGTCGTCGGGGTCACGGAATTTGTGACACACATCTGGCATCGTTAGAGATGTCGTAGCGTGTGACACCTCCGAACGACTGTTAACGAGCAAAAATACTCACCTTATCGTTGCTCGTTGACACGTCGTTCATTTTCTTAATGTCGTTCCTCCTACAGCGCGCCGGTTGTTTGTCACTCCCGAGGCAGCACACATCGCTACTTGTGACACCTCGGGACCGACGAGCACAGCTTAACTGCGTCCCATCGGCAATGCGGAAGGAAAGAGGTGGGCGGGATGTTACGTCCCGCTCATCTCCGCCCCTCCACTTCTATTGGGCGGCCGCTGTCTGACGACGCTGTGACGCCGAACGTCCCTCCCTCTTCAGGAAGAGGATGTTTGCCGCCCACAGCGACGTCGTGAGGGAGGTAAGTACGTGTGACGGGGGTTAACGACATTGTGCGCCACAGGCAACTAATTGCCCATGACACACAAACGATGGGGGCGGGTGCGATCGCATGCACAATATATCGTTGCGTGTGACGGGGCCTTAACTCAAATGTTTCCAATGATCAAATAAACTGATTTGCATCACAAAATTCCAACTTTAGTGAATGGAAAAATAATCGTAACCCGGGCTAAAACTTTTTTTTTTTTTACTTTTCAGCGGTTTTCTCATATAACCTTTACCTTACACCCCAATGAGCTTCCGTAAGTAGAAAATTATGTGTTGCACATCAGCACATAAACCTTTCTCAATGCTGAAAACCTCGCAGAATAGATAAAAAACGTGCCAAGCTTCTGTGAATGAAATGGAAATGTATTCTCCTGGGGTCGGATAGAAACATGTGGTCTGCATTAGCAAACATGACCACAGATACAGAACTTTTACATTTCATTATTATGTATCTGCATCTGGTTCTTATAAATCTTCAGTAACCAGCAAGTTGGTATCATGTACCCACATAGCAATGCATGGGACCACGGGAACGGGGGAGATGATGAGATACAGAGAGCTCTGTGTGCTTATATTGTAGAAATAAGGGGGTTAGCCCATGGGAAACATTTATCACCTATGTCCGTGGTGGTCCTTGGGGGGGAGTGAACTTAAACGTATTGTGCCCCCTCCACATTACACCATTCTACGTCCATACAGTAGGTATTAATAAGGAGTTGGTGCTTCTGTTGTAGCTATAACAGCTCCCATTCTTTTAGAAAAATTTCCTACAAGATTTTGGAGGTGTTTGTAGGACTTTTTTTGCCCATCTATCCATAAAATTATTTGTGAGACACGGATGATAGAGGAGAGGGCTGGGTTGCTTGCACACTCCATTTTAGTTAATGCAAAAGTAGATCGATGGGGTTGAGATCCAGGCCTTTTTGTGAGCGGTCGTGTTCTTTCAAGCTAAACTATCCCAACCATGTCTTTGTGGACCTTGTGCACTGGGCACAGTCATGGGGTACAACAAAATGTTCCCCAAACTGTTCCCATAAGCTACAATGTCTTGTGCGGCAGCATTAAAGAGAATCTGTCAGCAGATTTTTGCTATCTCATCTGAGAGCAGCATGATGTAGGCGAAGAGATTCTGAATCCAATGATGTATCTCTTAGATTATTGGCTGCAGTCATTCTGATACATTCAGAATTTTTAGATTTAGCCATGTAGCAGAGTCCAGAGGGCTGTCTGTTGTGAATACATTTTCCAGTTTGGGGCTCCCTCTTGTGGTCAGTGCTGGCGGTGCAGTTGATTTGTGGAATGAAAGCCACACACCTGTGGAGGACTGGTAATCAGGTCTTTCAGATTGGACTATATAGCTGAGTAGTTTTCTCCTGTTACTTGCCGGTGCTCAATGGATATCCTGTGCGTTAAGGACATTCTGAAACCAGCCCTGGTCTCTACCAGAACTCCTCTCAGATAAGTTGGTCTTGTGCCTCTGGTTATTGTTTCCCCTTTCTTGTTGTTTTTTCTGCTTTGATACTAATGCTTGATTCCTATTTTGCTTGTGTGGTGTTTCTAGTAGAATTGGATCATTCCCTGCTGGGTGTGTCTGTATACCCAGCTCCATGATTCTGCAATGTATTGTGTATTGGAATGCTTGGTATTAATTCAGTCTCTCATCTATATTACTGTTTTTGGATCGCAGTAACATCAGCGTGCTGATATAGTGGGTGAGGCTGTGTGCGTAACTTTGTAGTCCAAGCGATAAGGGTCCTGTTGCTTAAACAAACTTAGCAGACAACAATTCGGACTGTGACAAAGCAGACATGCCTGATTTTTTTGTGTTAACCCTTGCAGCATGCTGTCTTCAGCTCGCAAAGCAAAAACTTGCTGACAGATTCCCTTTAAAGGGGTACTCCAGGGAGATAAACATGCATTTCAATCAACATTATGTTTAAAACTAGAAATGCTCATACCCCTCTCTTGTTGTATGTAACATAGTGTAATTTTACTACTTCTAACTGTAACTTCATATCACAGTCATGGGCATTGCATGTGTCTTGCCGCTTCTTATTCATGCACGCCCCCTGACTATCACAGGGGGCTTGCTTGAATATCTCCTTCCTGTCTTCAGATCTTCTGGTGCAGACCCGGTCATGTGCGGACACCACCTATAGAAGATGTAGTCCTTCCACCCAGAGGTTGTATCCCCAACATGTAGACATCACTGACATACGTCATCAATATAGCTCAATGTTTATTTTCATAAAGTCTCTTCAAAGCAGATTTATCACATAATTTTTAACAATACAAGCTGAATTTAATATAAAATATATATTTTAGACTTTAAGACTAGTGTACTTACTGTAAAAATCCTTGACATAACAGCTGTATAATCCTGATATTAAAATGAGCACTTTGAGTCCAACTAGAGTTTGACTCAAAAAGTCATAATTGTAATATTGGCAGAGAAAACTTTCAAGTAGGATTATTCAGCCATCCGGATATGGATCTTCACAATAAGTACACCAGCTTCATCAGAGAGATCCATTGAAATAAAGTATGGTTTGCATCTTAAAATCTATTGACCTGTTTTGAGACAAAGGAGACCTTTTAATCTAATCTTGGACTTAATAACTTGTAGTTTTTGTTAGGGTCATTTGAACGCTCTACATGTCAAAATCCGAGATCTCTTCCAATTTCCCATTTTTTCACTTCAGAAATCCCATTCATATTACGTGATATTGGCTTGCAAAAAAGAAAACTGATGCCGGGAGGAACATGGGAGATGCAGATGTGATAGCTGAGAGCCAACACTGACAATTAAAATGGACAGTAAGTCAACGTAGCAAACTGAATGTGTACTATTCTAATAATGGTGAGGTGAAGAAAGATTTGACGAATTCGGTAATAAAATAACCCTTTATCATTTCCATCAGACTTACATGATTTGTGGTCAATGCCTGACCTCATCACATCTGCCTATATATATACGTATATGTATGTCTCTATATATATATATATATATATATATATATATATATATATATATAATATATATATATATATATATATAAGTGGGAGGAATGTTAGGAATGAGGAAACTATGTGCAGCAATTTATCCGTCTTGAGACTGTGTAGGAGTCTCAGGACGGTGCTTTGTGGGTGGACTGAGTGGGACTGACTGTTGAAGTGTGTAAGCTGTGGGACAGATACAAGTCTACCAGAGAAGTCAGAGCACAAGGCCTTCAAGGAAATGTAGTCTACAATTCTGAAATCAACCTCTGGGCCTTTAAACAATTAAATTCCTCAGGGGATGATTTCAGGGGAGCTAAAATAGAAAATAAATGGTAACAGGTATGTTTGAGGAATCATTACAAGGACAGCCATATCATTTTTCTTCCCGAAAAACACCTTTATATACCTCAACACAACTCAACTTCTCCATAGTAAACACAAAAGCTACTTTCAATGACAGACAACTACAGTAACAGATTTATACAACCTCTTCGTTGTCATACATAGTGTGCCGCCCCGGCGCAGACTGGGGTGCTCGGATCTGGGGTGGTCGTGGCTCGAGGGGTCCGGACCCGGGCTCGGCAAACACTCCGATCCTTGAAAGGGGATTATTTACAAGGTAGAAGTTCGTGACGCCACCTGCAGGTTGCGGTAATGGGAGTACTGCCGCTGCTGGAAGGAGTACCGGGGCAGATGGTGTGGAGCAGCAAGGTGTCAGTCCCTCCGCAGATAGGGAAGGCCCCGGCCTCTGGGGTTTTCGTGGATATTTGGGAGCGCATGGTGCAGGGGACCAGGGTACTCACTGCGGTAGTCGTGATGCTGGATGAGGATTATAAAGTAGACACTCAGACCAAAGTTTCTGTGAATCACTATCACTGCTGGGAGCCCATCCAGGTATCCGCTCCCACCGGTGTCACTTGGTAATCCGGAGCCCACCTCGGTGCACAATTTAGTTGTCTGTTGTGGCCCCTTGGCTTGAAGCTCTTGGGCCCCGTTCACTATGTATAGTGTAGCTGTGCTCTTGATAGCTGGCACTTGGGATTTCAGTGGGCTGCTTTACTGGAAAACCCTATCCCCCGCTGTGTGCTGTCGCCTTCAATCTCTGAGCTCTTAGGGAAGTTCGTGAAGATACTCTCCCTCCCAGGTTAATTATCAGGACATTGAATCGGCTCCTGACCTAGGGTCCTGTACATCGTCGTGCCCGGTACCAGTCAGTTCTTTTTGGTTTCTGATGCCAACAGTCCTCCTAGACTATGTCCGTCACAACCTTTTCCAATGTCACTGCCATCGGTCCCTGACTCCTCTGGTCCCGGACCACCGTCTGCGACCCAACTTCGGTCTAGCTCCCCGGGAGCTACTACTCCAGCTCCTCACTCCTTGAGGGCTCTCTCTACTCTCTCTCTTCCTCCCTCCCACCAGTCTGCCTGACCCTAGGTGGGTGGCCCTATTCCAGTTTGACCAACCTACTCGTGTGTCTGACAGGTCATGATGTGAGGTGTTGATTGGGATTGGGTGGTGATGATAGCAGTGACACCGATTTCTTAGGAACCTGGAACCATGGGGAGTAGGCCCCGCACCCTGGGTGACAGGGTGTTGATTGGGATTGGGTGGTGATGATAGCAGTGACACCGATTTCTTAGGAACCTGGAACCATGGGGAGTAGGCCCCGCACCCTGGGTGACAGGATGCAGTTCCCTGTGGCACTCTGATATATTCAGGGGCGCCACAATAGCGTGACCAAATTGGGTGAGTGGTCGGGGGCACTTGCACTTAACCTCAAGCTAGGGAGAGATCCTAGGCTGACCCTCAACCCAAATTTATGCCTAATGGTAGCGACGTCTGAGCCCTTAGCCTGTCCCTGTCTCCTGTCCTGGCCCTTATGGTAAAGTCTTCCACACCCAAGGGAACAGACTGGGACGGAGATCCCCGAAACTTCCACCAACAAAAACCACAGACACGGGGGTAACAACAACACTCAGGCACCAATAAACAACCATCAGAGAAAAACACACGGGGGTGAACAGGAACCGAAAAGGGTAAGGGGAAAGTAACAACACCAGGGATTAATAACACACAACCAAACACCAGAATACTGAAGGAGCAAGAAATACGTCCGTCCACCTCCGGACCAAGCTCCAGAAAGGTCCTGAATTACCGGCACCCCCTGCTGAAAGTGTGATGCCCTGGCCTATCAGGTCGTCACAAGGGTGCCGTGCAATCTGCCCTTCTGCATGATACCCGCTCCTCCTTGGTTACGGGTCCTGTCAATTTGGTGTTGCTACCAACAGGTAAACAAAAATCCTGAAGAACACTCTGCACCACACCCACCAGCCACCCATTGAGCAGCCTGAGGGGAATAGGGCCACCCAGATGGAGGGATGGAAGAGGGAGGGCAGAGTTGTCAGTTCAGTGAGTTGAGTGAGTTGAGTAGTGGAAGTGGAGGAGGAAGCAGCGGTGACAGGATAGGTCACGCTGTGGAGCTGGGCTCCTGTACCTGTCCCAGGTGCCGGACGTTAGCCTGGCCAGGAGGAGCTGAAACCCTGGTCGCAGGGGGTAGTGACAGGGAGCACAGTGCTGCTACAGAGAGCAGGCCGGCTGCCTTGTGCTACAACCGGGCAGGGGCCTGGGCACGACGGGGTTTGCGGACCCTAGGCTGAGAAGAAGCTTCACGCAGCCCAGTAATTCACCCGAAGGGAATGGTGTCTTCAGGAACCGTTTCCCACCCGCTCCAGAATCAGGGTACTAGTGCAACGAGGGGGATAGGACTTCCCTCAACCATCCAGAAAATCCGAAGCATGAACCCTGAGAGCAAGCTCACCCTGCTAGCCACGCAGGTGAGCGGGACCCGAGTAGTTATAGGCGAAAGAGATCCATTTAGACGACACACTGTGCCAAGGAACAAGGATTCAGGCCAACCAGCAACACCAAAAGGGCACGGACCCAGCGTGCTCGTTCAAGAGAGACGGAGCATTCAAGAGTTTGGTTTACCTGGTATCAGCGTCAGTGACTTTGGACTGTGTGAGTACCCGATATCCCTCTACTCACGACGGGTCCCCTCTGCCCAATCCATCACCGAGCTCCGGGACACCATCTCCCTGCCCACGGAGGGGTTAACAACTCGAGCTGCCACACCATCGTCACTGGGCTCTCCAAACGACAGCGGTGGTCCCTCACGTTCCCACACACCGTGGGTGGCGTCACGAACATTATCCCGTTCACTATCCCCAAGAATCCCCCCTTTTATTCCGAGGTAGCCGTGCGACCCCGCCTCGGATCCGGAGACCGCTCGAGCCACTGTGGATCCAGGCCCAAGTAGCCCGTCCTCGTTGGCGGGGGCGGCACACCCTAGGAAATCTTGGCGTCACGAACAGGATGCGAGCAGGACCCACTAACCTGGGTGACGTGCGCCTTGAGAAGTGAAAATCGCAACCCAAAATCCCTTTTTCTGTGACGTCTGCCATTTTTTCGCACCAAAAATGCCATCTTCTTGGAAAAGGGTGCGAAGCTGAAGCCCCGCCCTTTGTCTTCAGCCTGAAGCAGGAACCGGAAGTTCCCAGAGGGACACAGCGCGCGAAAGAGTGCTGGGAGAAAACCGAGGGGGGCGTGCCTGAATGTTGCGAAAGCTGAAAAGAGGCAGGGACGCCAGGACTCTACCATACTGTTCCTGGACAACGCAGAGGCAAGATGGTGGAGCGGAGCTGATCACCGGAACATGCTGTTCCCGGGACCGCGACCTGGATTGAAGAAAAGACCGAGCAGCTGTGCAGGAGAATGCGGACGTAGTTCCTGTTCATACTAAACCACTGGAGGGAAGAGATGAGGAGCCTGGCGGTGGCAGTGCGAGCCCGTGAGATCGAAATCCCACGTGAAGAAATGGTAAGCGATCCCTAGTGATTACCCTAATCCGGCTATGGCTGCTGAGGGATCCGGTCCAGGCCTGCTTGCGGCAACAACTCCACTGTCACCTACCCTGTCCTCGGCAGACGCCGAGTTGCCGTCATCCATCCCGGCAGCGGAACCTGCAGTCTGTTTTTATGAAGCTCCAGCAGCAGTCCCAAAGTCCATCATCATCATGACAGTGGTCGTCCGGACACCGGCCAGACCAGACCCGGCCACATCACCGGGCCTGTCCCCCGAGGCGGAGTACTCGGGCCCTGCAACCCCGGCTGCAGAGCAGTCAGGCCCACTACTTCCAGCAGTGGGAGTGGAACCTGCCAGTACACCGGTTCCATTACCGCGCGGCATCCCAATGGCTGTTGGGGCTGCACGGGTCCAACTTAAGCCAGGACCAGCTAGGGAGCTGAAGCCGGACGCCGATGCCCCCTACTGGGAATGACACAGTCAAGAATCAAGGATTCAGGCCAACCAGCAACACCAAAAGGGCACGGACCCAGCGTGCTCGTTCAAGAGAGACAGAGCATTCAAGAGTTTGGTTTACCTGGTGTCAGCGTCCGTGACTTTGGACTGTGTGAGTACCTGATATCCCTCTACTCCTGACGGGTCCCCTCTGCCCAATCCATCACCGAGCTCCGGGACACCATCCCCCTGCCCACAGAGGGGTTAACAACTCGAGCTGCCACACCATCGTCACCGGGCTCTCCAAACGGCAGCGGTGGTCCCTCACGTTACCACACACTGTGGGTGGCATCACGAACATTATCCCGTTCACTATCCCCAAACAATCCCCCCTTTTATTCCCGGGTAGCCACGCGACCCAGCCTCGGATCCGGAGACCCCTCGAGCCCCTGTGGATCTGGGTCCGAGCAGCCCGTCGGCTGTCGCGGGGGCGGCACAGAAGCAGAGGGTTTTTATCCAGGCCAGAAGTGGACATCAGCAGGAACAGCTTAGCAACCTAGCAGATTCTACTGCTGCAAGAGAAACTTATAGTAATTCCTCGTGTGCCTAAGTAAATGAAACTTTAATGTGTGTGGTCTAGAATGGTATGACAGAAATCCCAACCTGAGCCTGTCAGAAAACTCAGAAAGAGAAGACTATGACATTAGTAGAGCCTTTTCGGCTGTTATAACCTGTTGCGAGCTCAATACATAAACCAGATACCAGCTTCTAGCAGCATTCTCAGAGAATCTTAGCCCATTCTTCATGGACATCGGTAGTGGCTCCAGTTTACTAATAGTCTTGAATTTACACACTGCAACCTCCTTCTTCAAATCCCCAAAACATTTTCGACGGTGTTCAAGATAAGGAACTGTGATCGCTGCTCTAGAACCTTCAAGGAATTTTTCTGACCCTAAGGTTTGCTAGATATTAAGGTATGCCTGAGATCATTGTCCTATTCGAAAGTCCAATGACACCCAAATTTTTACTTACCAACAGAATTTTCTACTAGGATTTCTTGATACTTGATTGAATCCATCTTGCCCCCTAGACAAAGGAGGTTCCAGCACCAGAAAAATGAAAACAACACCAGAGCATCACCAAGCTACCACCATGCTTCACTGAAAGCATCACTAAGCCACCACCATGGTTCAATGTAAACATCAACAAGCCACTGCCATGCTTCTGTCAGGAGAATTTTCTTCTATCAATGAAGTAAATAAAATTTGTTGAGGCAATGACAAGGGAAGCCAAAGAAGTAAAGAGATTGTATGTGGAGAAGTAAAGAGACTGTGTAAGAAAATGATCTATGTTGTAAAGGAAACGTATGTGAAACTATGCTGTACGTTATTCCTACCAAGTTATCATTCAGTGGAGTTTCTCTTTGAGTGGTGGTCTCTCATTGAACTCTCATGGCCAGACGAAATCACCACTAGCATGCAACCAGCAAGAGCATAGTTGCACAGTGAGGCTCAGAAGGGGAGGTGCAGGCCAGTCCATTACACTCAGCAGGGGAGCCATGTTCTCTAAAAGTCACAGTACATTATAGTGACACGCCCCACCAGGGCAGTGGGTCACTCGGAATCGGGCCGGTTCAGTTGGGAGGTCACGGCGGCAGTGCCCGACTCCATGACCCTGGCAGTGTCGTTAATAAAATGATGAGGGGAATATTTACAGGGGATAAGTTGTGAAGCCACCCATGGTATGTGTGATGCCCTGGCCTATCAGGTCGTCACAGGGTATTGTGCAATCTGCCCTTCTGTGTAGTATCCACTCCTCCTTGGTTATGAATCCTTGTCCTTTGATGTTGCTAAGAGCTTAGCCAGTAAAAATACTAGGAACACTTTGCACCGTACCCACCAGACACACCACTGGGCACCTGAAGGGAATAGGGCCACCCACATGGGGGGTTGGTAGGGGAAAGTGACAGAGTGGAGAGTAGTTGTGTGGTGACTCTCAAGGAGTGAGGTCATGGGAGAAAAGTTGGAGTACAGGAGCAGGGCTCCTTGTGTACTTGGTGGCAGACGTTGGTCTGGGCCTGGTAGGAGCTGGAACCCCGGTCGCAGGGGATCGTGTCAAGGGGCACGGACGGCTGAGGAGGGCAGCCAGCGGCCTTGAGCTATCTCCGGGCAGGGGCCAGGGCATGACAGGGTACGTAGACCCTAGGCCGGGAAGTAGCTACAAGCGTCCTGGTAATTTACCCGACGGGGGTGAAGTCTTCAAGATTCATCCCTCACCCGCTCCAAAATCAGGGTACTAGCACAACGAGGGGATAGGACTCTTCCCACAACACAATCCATCAAAATCCCACGCGTGAACCTTGAGAGCAAGCTCACTCCGTTAGCCATACGGGTGAGCGAGACCCAAATAGTTCTATACTATAGGGTCCAACAAAGACAGAAGGTGCCACGGAAAAGGCCACAGGCTAACAAGCAACACCAAGGCACGGATCCACGCCTGCTCCCTCCCTGCTGCAGTTGTGCTCAGAATTCTGGTTTACAAGCTGTCGGTGTCAGTATTCTTGGACTGAGTGAGTGCGCTGAAAAACCCCTTCCTTTTCCCAATGGCACCCCGTCACCAACATCAACGGGCCCCGGGGCACAAACCCCCTACCCACGGAGGGGTTAAACATCCTGCTGCTATTACCACCGCCACAGGGCTCCCCAACAGCAGCGGTGGTATTCCACATTACCAGGCACCGTGGGTGGCGACACGAACTTCTAACTCCCCTGTACATAACCCCTTTTTCAAATTCGAGTGTCCGCGCGAACCCCCAGGTCCGGAGACCCCTCGAGCCACCGCAGTTCTGCATCCGAGTAGCTCGGCTGCTGACACAGGGGCGGTTCCAACCCAAAAAACCTGGCGTCACGAACAGAATACGAGCAGGACCCACTTACCTGGGTGACGTGCTCCTTGAAAGACGAAAACCGTAAGTCGAGTCCTTTTCCCACCAATTCCGCCATTGTCCGCCATCTTTTCGCGCTAACACACTGTCTTTACTGAGAAAGCGTGCAAAGCCTAAGACCCGCCCTTCTTCTTGCATGTGAGGCCGGAACCAGAAGTTCCCAGAGGGCCACAGCACACGAGAGAGTGCTGCGGAAAGACCGAGGGGGCGTGCCGGAATGTAAAGAGAGTGGAAGTGGAGCAGGGACGCCAGGACTCTGCGACAACGTTCCTGGAAGACGCAGTGGCAAGATGGTGGAGCAAGACTGGTCCTCAGAACATGTTGTCCCTGGGACCGCGACATGGATAGAGGAGGAAACGGAGCAGCTGTGCAGGAGAATGCGGACGCAGTTCCTGTTTATACTGAACCACTGGAGGGAAGAGATGAGGAGCCTGGCGATGGCAGTGCGAGCCCGTGAGATTGAAATCCCACGTGAAGCGGTTACCCAGTCCATATTGATTGCCCAAATCCGGCCACAGCGGCTGAGGGATCCGGACCGTACCCACTCGCGGTGAGCACTCCACCATCAACTACCCCGTCCTCAGTGGACACCGAGCTACCCACACCAACCCCGGCAGCGGAACCTTCGGTGCATCTACAAGAAGCTCTAGCTGCGGAGATCCCAACCACGACCCTCATTCCAGTCACGGCAGCCGTCACCACATCAACGGGCCCATCCTCAGAGGCAGAGCACTCGTACCCTGCAACCCCGGCTGTGGAGCAGTCGGTTCTTCAGTTTGCACCTACGGGAGCGGAACCAAGAAGTCCACCTGTTCCGCTACCGTGCGGCATTCAGACGGCTGTTGGGGCCGCCAGAGTTCAAGTAAAGCCAGAGCCAGATAGGGAGCTGGGGCCGGACGCTTATGTCCCCTACTGGGAACGACACCAGCAACAGATGATGCCAGTGATGACCACGCAAGAGCAACAACAACAGGAGATGCTTGCCCGAACCTGGAAAGGAAAAGAGTACCTGAGGAAAGACACATTCTGTGTCCCTGGGCCGCAGCTCAGAGGGTACGTCAGGCGGTTTAACCCCAAGAAAGGATGGTGTTTCCTCTGGGAAGCGGATCTCTCCGAGGAGGTGTTTGTCACATGGTGAGATATCGAGCAACATCTCCCCAGTGGCCACCCAGGTCGCAACCTGGAGGCTGGGGAAGTGGTCAGCTACACCCGGCACTGGGGTGAGCGGGTCCGGTAAGCCCTAGATGTGAAACGGCTCGCCATAGTCCGCCGCCGTTGATTACTAGTCTCCCAGTGAGCGGTACTAGTGTTGACAAATGTTATATCACCAGTAGTTTTACGATGCCATAGAACTGTTAGGTATCGGTGCTTTCGTTTGTTATTTTTCACAGTTTATTTTCCATATAGTAAATGTCAGAAAATAAGTACCTGATCAACCAGTTTTAATGAAAAGAGTGAAAGTTACCAGATTTGCAAGAAAATTGTCGAAATGTGTACACCGTGTACATGGACTCCGTTAAAATTTTTATATATACAAGTAAATATGGACCACGGTCACAGGACTGGCGTGACCAACACGAACTTGTGTTTTGTATAATAGTTGCACCTCCTGTGCCAACCAGAGTCGTCTAAAAGAAAACACCCGGGACCTTAACCTGGTCACAGACCCGCGGATAGGTTTCCAGGGGGTCAGGTTGTTTGGGTGGTGGGTGGTTGGGCCCGGAACAAAGTGACTGGACTGTCGCAGGAAAGGGCTGCAATGGAGTAGGTTGAGCCTCCGTTACCATAAAAACCGGTACCGTCCCACCGTTGGGCAACAAACTCTTAAAAATGTAGTAACATTTAAGTACAGTGCCTCCCCTGTGAGGGATGGAAAATGTTAATAAAAATGTGTTAACCCTTTTATACTTTCTTCTACAGTTAAAAGCAAAAATAAACCTCTGGTGTCCTGTAGCTCGGGGACAAGCTACGTTTAACCAAGGGGGAATGTGACGCCCTGGCCTATCAGGTCGTCACAGGGTATTGTGCAATCTGCCCTTCTGCACAGTATCAACTCCTCCTTGGTTACGGATCCTTCTCCTTTGGTGTTGCTAAGAGCTTAGCCAGTAAAATTCCTAGGAACACTTTGCACCATACCCACCAGACACACCATTGGGGGCCTGAAGGGAATAGGGCCGCCCACATGGGGGGTTGGTAAGGGAAAGTGACAGAGTGGAGAGGAGTTGTGCGGTGACTCTCAAGGAGTGAGGTCACGGGAGAGTTGTTGGAATACAGAAGCAGGGCTCCTTGTGTACTAGGTGGCAGACGTTGGTCTGGGCCTGGTAGGAGCTGGAACCCCGGTCGCAGGGGATCGTGTCAAGGGGCACAGACTGCCGAGGAGGGCAGCCAGCGGCCTTGAGCCATATCTCCAGGCAGGGGCCAGGGCACGACGGGATACGTAGACCCTAGGCCGGGAAGTAGCTTCAAGCGTCCTGGTAATTTACCCGACGGGGGTGAAGTCTTCAAGATTCATCCCTCACCCGCTCCAAAATTGGGGTACTAGCGCAACGAGGGAATAGGACGTTTCCCACAACACAGTCCATCAAAATCCCACGCGTGAGCCCTGAGAGCAAGCTCACTCCGTTAGCCATACGGGTGAGCGGGACCCGAATAGTTCCATACTATAAGGTCCAACAGAGAGAGAAGGTGCCACGGAAAAGGCCACAGGCTAACAAGCAACACCAAGGGTGCATGCTCCCTCCCTGCTGCAGTGGTGCTAAGAATTATGGTTTACAAGCTGTCGGTGTCAGTATTCTTGGACTGAGTGAGTACGCTGAAAAACCCCTTCCTTTTCCCAATGGCACCCCGTCACCAACACCAATGGGCCTCGGGGCACAAACCCCCTACCCACAGAGGGGTTAAACATCCTGCTGCTATACCACCGCCACCAGGCTCCCCAACAGCAGCGGTGGTATTCCACATAACCACGCACCATTGGTGGCGTCACAAACTTCTAATTCCCCTGTACAAAACCCCTGTTTCAAATTCGAGTGTCCGCGCGAATTCCCGGGTCCGGAGGCCCCTCGAGCCAACACAGTTCCGGATCCGGGCGACTCGGCCGCTGACACGGGGGCGGTACATATGCACCAACTTATGGGCCGCCGCTACCAGTCAGTTCTCCTGGGGTCGGTGGTGATGCATGAGAGGTAGTTCAGCTCTCCACGGGTGGAGCTTATCCCCAGGGCATGTGATCATGTATGACACTCGGTGTCATGTTTGTGTGGCGCCCCTGACCTGGTCAGGCACCACTGAGTACTGCACCTATGCTGGGACAGTGCTTCCAGGTAAATTCCAAAGGCCAGAATGAGGTGTGTACGCACAGACACATAGCAACTAGGTCTCCTACACCATTAAATGGGACCCTTGGGCAGTCCTCCAAAAGGGGGCTGGCTTACAATTCTTGTCAAGGGGTGCAGTGGAGAGGCTGGAAACTAGGTTGCAGAGGCTGTCAGAAAAGGAGAAGGAGGGAAGCCAGTCTGCTAGTAGTAGAGTGCAGAGAGAAACTAGTGAGACCCTGCACGTGTAGTAGCTGTTGATGGGGGAGAATGACTACCTGTGAGTCAACCTGAAAGACACCTGCAGAGAGGTGGCCGAGTACGGGGACTGCTGGTAGCCAGGCATGCATGGGGAAACAGGTCCCTAGAGTAGCCTCAAGTTTAAGTAGCTGCTAAACCTGCTGGTGAGGGTACTGGAGGTACCTCACCAAACACACAGAGTCCGAGCCTCAGCAGCAACAAGGGGACCCATAAGGAGATAGTGCCAGAAGCCATCTCACCAAGGTTCACGCTGCCGGCAAATGGGCCTGAAAGGGGAGAAAAGGCAGTTGCGACTTCCCTGGATAGACCCCACGGCACTTCAGGTCAGGGGTAATCCGAAACAAAGAGTGCTAGGAAGGCGAGTTGACAGTTACCCTCAGAGCGGCCTGAAGGAGTTCCTGGTTTCACCTGGTTATCTCAGTATCGCCCGGATTCCTCACAAAGCACCAAAGTAAACAAGTTAAAAGACTTTCTGGACTGAGACTGAGTTATTCTGGGACCTGTTGTTCCACGCACCTGAGCCCCTGGGGCCTGCCTCACTCACGGGAGGCCACAACATCCAGCTGCTAACGCCCATCAGCCCCAGAAGCTCGCTAAACCAGCAGCGGTGGTCATCCATAAGCCTGACCACAAACTGTGAGTGGTGTCACGTTACACATTGAACCACATACCTGTTGCCAGAAAATCCCACAAGTGAAGACCCGGTGGCGTCCCTGCGGCTGGAGTGAAGACCCTGGGGTGACCACTACTTGTGGGCTCCACATTTGCGCTGATGTAGGGTTAGTGGTGCAGGCAATGACTCCAGGACACAGCAGAGTGCAGTCACGAGGTGTTTATTCACGGTTGGCAATTCTAGGTTATCATGGCCGGCTGGTCAAACACCACCTTGGAGTGCTGAGTTCTGCGGTAATGGGGTCCAGTCAAACCCCGGGTAGCTTGGAGGCACTAGTGTGGTGTCCCTTTCTGTAAAAGCCTTCCCATCTTCCTGCGCTGGCCTCTCCCGCCTGCCCCGTGCCTCGCACACAATGCCCTTAGCCAGTGCCCATGGACCCTTTCTTGCGCTGCTTCTTGCTCTGTTCCCTGGTCCTATATGGTCACCTTCCAGCGGATTCATGTGTGGTAGCGGCTTTGGCACATAAAGATACCTCTGCCTCTGGAAGGGGGAGCTCAAGTCCTGATTGGGGCAAGCTTCCCTGGGCATTCTGGGCTAGTGAGAGGTTAGATACAGGAACAGGAAGGAGAAACTTCAGAATAGTAGTAAGTAGTAGAGGAAAGAGACTGGTCGCTGTCAGAGAGCTTGCTCTGAGCTTTCCAGGACCAAGGACATAGAGCAGGACACCGGGGTCCTCGACTGTCGGGTACTAATGGACCAGAGGTAAAACCCGGAAGACAGGAGATTTTACATTCCCTGGCCAAACAGAGACTGCCACGGTGAAGCAGTATAATAGAGCCCGGTGACGAGTAAAGTTACCCCTTGCCCCGTGGGTGCTACACTTACGTATAGCATCCGAACTCAGACACTGAGATTTTTAACACTACAACTACTGACGTAGTCATTTTGACTACTTTGCACCATGTATTTCTATATAGGTGTCACAAGTCCAGTAGTTCTAGTGTTAAAAGTCTTTTTTGGTACGAACACCAAACTTTACAGTTAAAGCTCACTCATCTCTAGCCCCTTTGCCTCTGTAGCACAGGACAAGCTGGCTGAACCCAGACTCTTGTCTCTGATCCAAATTCAGGCTCCATTTCTGAAGAATAAAGAGGATTTTTAGTAAGAGGTAAATTGTAAAGCTGCTCATTTTTACAAGCACTTTGCAAATTTACAAATTGAAGAACTTGAGACAACCCCCTTTAAATGGTGGAGTCAGCTCAGCTCCATCAGTACCTATTGAAGAAAAAGTTAAGTAAGGGCATGTACAGACTTCAGTCGAATTTCCAGGGAACAGGATAATTGGTCCATTTAGTATTAGCTGTAGAACAGCGTTTTCCATCATCCCCTGTGAGTAATATTTAGTGATTTCAGCATGTAACATTTAGCCTCTCTGCCGAACATTATACATATGTATAGACTCTAATTGGGATTAATTCAACCCCTGACTTCATGTCTGTCTCTGACGTTTAGGACTGAAGGAAAACATGTTAGGAATCATTTCAAGTGGGTTGTAAATGGTGGTAAGAGGAGAACTGAGACATGAGTCTGATTTACTAACGGACCCGGTGGAGGTTTACATTAGTAATGGCTCCTGGATTGATGTGTCACGGCCGGTGAGAAACTCATTAATAAGGCAATTAGTCTCCCACATGTAGATGTGGAGTCATATAGATAGTTACAAATCCCTGGAAGAATCAGCATAACAGGGGTTAATGATATATGGGCTCAGAAGCATTATTTTAGACCGGGGTAAGAAATTACCTTTTAAAATTCACTTGTCTTTGCAACATTCCCATGTGTGTCTGCTCCTATGGCATTCTTTAAAATCCCCTTCACGATCAATTTTTGTAATTGGGTTTTATTAAAAATATTGTACAGTTTGCTATCGATAGCCTCCGCGTTGCACTGTCCATTTGCTGACTGCAGAATAGCTTAAATGAGAATCTGTCATTGAGCGTTCTGACAGTCGAATGGGAGAGTTTCTAACTCTTTTATCGCTCTTTTTGCAGCTCTTCTCTGTTGATTTAGAACCACAGACCACATCAAAGTTGAATATACAGAGAAACAAAGAGTCATCAAAATGGTGCATCATTTTTAATGAAACCAAGTTGCAAAAATGATTTTTTTTTAACCCAAGTTAATGCATTTGGGTAATGTTAAAAATATATATATAGTCCCTTGTGGTGGACAACCCAAAGCGGTGTATATGTAAGGTGATGCAGCAGTAAATACAAGGAAACATCGCCATCTGCTGGCCAAAGATAAAAAGAGCAAACAGGAACTAAAGAATAGAAAGTGTGTTTCCTTGAGGGAAGAATTTAGAGGCGATGCCAGGACAGGTGACAGTTGTGTCACAACTACTAAATATAAAAGGCCTGGCCAGGCCAAGAGGAGATGTGTTGGCATTAGAATCCTGTTCCAGGAAGGTTATGTGGCAGTGAAGGGGGCTTACAGACCCATCACCACAAAAGGGTTTTAGAGCAGTCAGATCCTAGAGAAGGCCTAAGCTAAGAGGAAGATCCATGACCCAAGCTGAGAGGAAGATCGGTCGCCTAAGCTGAGAAGAAGAGCCATGGCCTAAGCTGAGCAGAAGAGCCCTGTCCCAAGATGAAAGAAAGATCAGTGACCTAAGCTGAGAGAAAGATCCGTGACCAGAGCGAAGGGGAAGATCAGTGACTTTAGATGAGAAGAAGGTCTGTGACTTAAGCTAAGAGGAAGGTCGTAACCTAAGCAAAGTAGAAGACCATAACCAGAGCCAGTAAAAGCCCATGATCAGCAACAGTAGAAGACCATGATCCTCGCCAGTAAAAGCCCATGATCAGAGCCAGTAGAAGCCCGTGATCAGCGCCAGGTAGAAGACCTGAGCTGGGTAGAAGAACCGTTATCAAAGCCAATGGAAGCATGTGACATGCGTCAGTAGAAGTACCGGAGGAAGATCAGACTATGCCTGTCAAGATCCAGAACCCCAACTTCGTGGTCAAGCCGCAGACTACTCCAGTCAAGATCCAGTGCTGGGCCATTGTTTCCTGAGCAGAGATATGATATTGAGTGGGGATTTAGGCCGTGCTTCAGAGCATGGCAGCAGCCAGCCAGTGGAGGGTGTGCAGAGATCCCCCGGTCTTGGTCTTGTGGCCTAACGAGTAGCATCTCTGACCCCACTTGGGCCTGTGCACTGTTTAATATTGTTAAATAAGTAGACTACCACATCGAATATCGTGACACTGACATTTCCCTGCTAGAGGGGTCTAGAGTACGATAATGCCGATGTTGACCATTAGTTAGTGATATCTGTGTGGCTAAGTTATCCTATGTGAAGTACTCTGATTTACCACTGTTACTTGTGTCAATTTATCTCTCACAATCCTTAATGTGTATAAAGTTAATAAATAGGGATGATCGAATATTTAGATTATTCGGCTTTGCGAATATTTTCCAAATACCTCGTCTATGGGAAACATGAATAACAACTATCCGGTACTATTCGGGCTTCCCATAGACTTACATTGCGCATCGAATAGTCGAATAGCGGCGAGTTATTCGGAAAATATTCGCTAAGCCGAATATATGAGGTATTCGATCATCCCTATTAATAAACGGTTGTTGGTTCAGTCACCACTGCCTCCTCATTGTCTGCGCTGTTGCATCCAATCACCTGCTTTACATACACACTAGGAAGAAAGTCTATTGGCCTTCTTACACATTGGACTAAAGTCAGCTGAACCTGATTATTTCAGTGTGTTTGGCTGGCTACCTAATATGTATGGCAGCCTCTCAACTCTGTCCCCACATGATCTGGAGAATTACGGACTGTGGAAATTCAAAGGGTGATCTATTTATTCTCACCAAAGAGTTCAGCATTGGCTCTCTCGTAGAGAGCACAGGAGTTCTCAGCCAAGCCTTCTTGCAACTGTGGGATTCGAAAGAGAGAGCTGTTGGTTGAACGATCATCTATGTATCATCCGAGCGATAATAATACTTTTATTTCTATAGCGCTACCATATTCCTCAACACTTTACAATTAAGCAGGGACATATACAGATAATAAAGACATTCCAGACTAATACATAAATCAACGGTTCCAGTAGGAGTGAGGGCTCTGCTTACGAGCTTACAATCTATGAGGAAATAGGATGGACCAGCCATCATTAGAATAAATACAGCCAGGTGCTGTCATGCTAAGTACGGGGAAGTACCAAGCGAGCAGCGAAAGGTAAGGGAAGGGGACCCCTGCATCTAGGGAAGGGGGAGATGGTGACCCCTGACCAAACCTACCTCTGGTCCCTGGGGTCCCTCACCATCCTATATAGGTTCCACACCTATGCGCCGAGCCGGAAATCTTACCCTAGGTATACCTAGTGATGGGCCCTAAATAGGGAATGGGTGGGATGAGCTCTTCATCAACTCCACTAAACACTATAGAAGTTACAAGGAGGACACAATGGGGAAAATCATGAACAACTTATCCACGGATGCCTCAGGCAGAAGTTCAGCAAAGTCTTCAGCAACCACACCACAGATGAGTGCAGGCCACCTGCTTGCCACCAGAGCTAGTATGAACTGAATAATATCACCAGCAACAGTATTTAAGCACCAAGAGAATACTGAAGATCAGCATATGGATGGAAGGTGTTTCATCACTCCCCTTTTGGACCCAGCAGGTAAGCTACCTATTACAATGAATACTGACAGCAGGAACAATTGAAAGTCAGGGAGCATTCTGTGCAGCCAAACACTGTGACCTTCTATTACCAGAACCCACATCACTGTCTATCACCCGTGACAGGTGTCACTGTCTATCACCCATGATCCATGATGTTATATTATTAATGAGGCATCTGATTGGCTTGAAATTTTTCTCCAGCAGGACAATGACCCCAAAACATACAACCAACATAATAAAGGAATATCTTCAGTGTAAAGAAAGAAAAACAAATCCTGGGAGTGATGATCCGGCCCCCACAGAGCCCTGATCTCAGATCACCCCATCTGTCTGGGATCACATGAAGAGACAGAAGGATCCGCACAAGACTCATATACAGAAGATCTGGGGTCAGTTCTCCAAGATGTTTAGAACAACCTCCCTGCGGAGTTTCTTCAAAAACTGTGTGCAAGTAACGAGTACCTAGAGGAATTGATGCAGTTTTGAAGGCAAATGGTGAACATCTCACTCCAAATATTGGTTTGGTTAAGATTTCTCTTTATTTCTTCACTTTACATTGAAATCATTCTTCCCTTGAAGCATTTTTTTCCACACCTATCTAAAAGTTTTGCACAATACTTTACTTTTATATGTATTTTTTTTTTATTATTATTATTATTTAACGGCCTACAGCTCAATCTCAGCGACTTGATAGATGAATGCTCTGTAGGAAGCTCGATGTTGTGCATGTCTAGATAGGTCTACTAGGGTCTTCACCAGCATTTTCTTGCTAGTATGTTATCAGGTTGCTGGTCTTCCTCTTCATGATGATGCATGCCTAGATAGGTCTACTAGGCCTACAGCTCAATCTCAGCGACTTGATAGATGAACGCTCTCTAGGAAGCTCGATCTTGTACAAATCTAGATAGAGCTACTAGTTTTCTCCACCATTTTCTTGCTAGTATCATTGCATCAGGTTGCTGGTCTTCCTCTTCGCGATGATGCATGCCTAGATAGGTCTACTAGGGTCTTCTTTACCATTTTCTTGATCGTATCATGCCATCAGGTTGCTGATCTTTCTCTTTGTTATGATATTGTATATATATCTTTTTTTATGATGACTTGATGAATGAATGCTCTGTATGAAGATCGATCTTGTACAGCCTAGATAGGTCCATCGGGGTCTTCGCCGCCATTTTCTTGCTGGTCTTCCTCTTCGCGATGATATATGAGATCATTAACAAGTTCCTCCCCGTGTAGTTTTAGGCTGATCTCTTACCTTCCTCATGATTCTGGAAACCCCATGAGGTGAGATTTTGCATGGAGCTCCAGATCGATGTCAATTGACACTCATTTTGGTTTTCTTCCATTTTCTTCCTATTGCACCAGCAGTTATCTCCTCCTCACCCAGCATCTTACTTATGGTTTTGTAGCCCTTTCCAGTCCTGTGCAGGTCTATGATTTTGTCCCTGACATCCTTAGAAAGCTCTTTGGTCTTGCCCATATTAGAGTCTAACTGATTAATTGAGTCTGTGGACAAGAGCCTTTTATACAGGTGACAATGTAAGACAGCTGGCAATGATGCAGGTAATGAGTGGATTAGGAGCGTCTACGTGTCTGTAGGAGCCAGAACTCTTAATGGTTGGTAGGTGATCAAATACTTATTTCCCTTTGCAAAATGCAAATAAATTTATATAATTTATACAATGTGATTTTCTGTATTTTATTTTGGATATTCTCTCACTGTTAAAATTAACCGACCCTTAAAATTATCGACTGCTCATGTCTTTATCAGGGGGTAAATTTACAAAATCAGCAAGGGATTAAATACTTATTTCCCCCACTGTATATATTGTATATCTTTCTTCCGGAACTTCTTAATGTAACATGAGATGAATAAAGAGAGAGAGCGTTCTATCGCAGGTTCATAGATGACCTGTTTTTTATTTGGTCAGGGTCCGAGGAGAGTGCGGTAACCTTCATCAACTTACTAAACCAGAATGAGTGGGGACTAAGTTTTACAGCCACCATCTCCCGAGACTCTATCCAATTCTTGGATCTAAATATCCAATTCAATGAAACATCCACCATTGAAACTTCAACTTTCTTTAAAAAGGTGGATGTCAACAGTTATCTAGAGTTTTCCAGCAGTCACCTTCCCACCTGGATCAGGAATATTCCGTACGGCCAATACTGGCGTATTAGGAAGAACTGTACGAATGTGGAATCCCTTAGAGCCGAAGCCAAAATATTACGGACCAGATTTAGGAGCAAAGGCTATCCTAGTAAAATATTGGCTGATGCCTTTCGGAAAAGTTCGAAATTGGATCAGGACAAGTGCCTGTCCAAGATTGAGGAAAGGGGCCTGGAGGAGAGTAGGGCAAACACTGGTTACAAGAGCTGCCTGGTAACCACTTACACTGACTCATACAGAAAGGTAAAGGAGCTGGTAAGCAGATATTGGTATATCCTGAAAAATGACAAAATTCTCTCGGGGATCCTACCCAATAAACCGAAGGTAGTGTTCCGTAGAAACAGAAATTTAAAAAGCATGATTGCCCCTAGTAAAATATTTAATGAGAAATCTACCGTGTCCCTGAAGGAGTTAGACATCAAAAAACCAGTAGGGAATTTCCGCTGTGGCCAACCAAGGTGCCTATGTTGTAAAACACTGAAACAAGGTACACATTTATTCAAGTCCAACATCACGGGGGAAGAATTTTCTATAAAGCAACACATTACCTGTACCACCTCCTATGTGGTCTATCTGTGGGAATGTCCCTGTGGCCTACAATACGTAGGTCGTACAACACAAATGTTACACAACAGGCTAAATGGTCACAGATACAACATCCACCATGGTCTACTTACACACAGCCTATCAAAACATTTTCTGTGTGAACACAATAAGGACAGTGACACCTTTAAAACAGTAATCATTGAAGAAATCATGACAGATAATATGGACAGATACTGGAAGCTAGTGGAGTGGGAATCCTTTTGGATATTCAAACTAGCCACCCTACATCCTGAAGGTCTAAATATAATGACGGAGCGAGTAAAATAGGTCTAAATAAGAGGGATCAGAATACCATTACAGAAAAAACCTTAATTTGAAAACTCATATTTCAAAATCATTAATTCGATATTTAACCACTGAATCCCCACATTGTTGCATAGGGAATGAACTATTTATTATACCTCTTTTTTTTTTTTCCCCTCTTTGTTTTCATTTATTTATTTATTTTTTTTCTCTCTTTTGGATTCATCATTCCTCCCTTTTCCAATCCTCCATTTTACCCCTTTCATATTCTTATACTAACTAATTATAATTTTCTCCATATAATTTTCTCCATATGAATTCATCCTATTTTTAACATATATTGGTATGTCAGCTCCAGCCAAATAATTTAATTTAGTCTCCGATGGGGAACAACATTTTTATCAAAAGTTCCTTTCCAATTTATATTTACATATATAGCTTTTTAATCTTTCCGAAAGAATTTTTTATCCAAAACAGTCTTTTTTATGAAAATTCACATGGAAAATCAGTTGGGTCTCTATATTGATTTTATATCATCACTTTTTTAACTAACAGTAACCCTCCTGTTTTTTAGTCACTCCCCATATTGCCAATATGGCATCACACATGCATTGCACCAAATGGAGGCAAAATACACATTTATTGTCTATTATCAATGTTTTTAATGCACATTTTATTTCATTATGTATTGGTGTTTTTTGTAAACCCATATATACCATTTTTTTTTATGAATGCATAAGATCGGTATCTTCTAGGGCAGAGCTTTCCTAATCAACTAATTGTCTGAATGATCCCACCCCGATGGGGATTTAATCTGATTAAGGGAATAAGGATTGTCTTTTTTTTTTCTCTTCATCCAGTTTGTGTATTTAAGATCTGATTTTCCTGCATTTTACTGCTACCTGAGGAAGGGGGAGGTTGTACCCCCGAAACGCGTAGTGGCATGTAAATAATTAATAAATCTACATCCCAAATAACCTCATCACTACCTTTCTGAGCACCGCAGCGAAACCGTGCATTTTTTCTTTTTTTTTCCCTGTAATGTAACATGAGAACAGAGAGTACGAGAGGTATGAGGATTCCACTTCCTAACACAGACCTACTGTGAGGCCCTGGCCTATCAGGTCGTCACAGGGTATTGTGCAATCTGCCCTTCTGTAAAATATCCACCTCCTCCTTGGTTACGGGTCTCTAACCAATGGTGTTGTCAAGACCAGCTAATCAAAATCCTAGGAACACTCTGCACCACAACCACCAGACACACCAGTGGATGGCCTGAGTGGAATAGGGTCGCCAACTTGGGGGGTTGGTTAAGGGGAGGTCAGGAGTAGGCCAGTGTAGTATTAGAGGTGAAGGAGAGAGGAGGTCAGGAGCTGGGCTCCTTGGAAGTACTAGGTGGCAGACGTTGGTCTGGGCCTGGTAGGAGCTGGACCCCCGGTTGCAGGATCGTGACAAGGGGCACGGTATTGTCGTGGAGGACAGCCGGGGGCCTTGTACCATGACCGGGTTGGGACCAGGGCACGACTGGGTACGTGGACCCTAGGTCAGGTAGTAGCTTCAGGCAACCTGACAATTCAGACAATTCACCCGACAAGAACGGAGCCTTCAAGATCCGCTCTCCACCCGCTCCAAAATCGGGGTACTAGCGCAACGAGGGGGATAGGACTTTCCTCTAAAACGGTCCAGGAAATCCCAAGTGTGAACCCTGAGAGCAAGGTCCCTCAGTTAGCCACACTGGGGAACGGGAGCCGACTACTTTCAAACTATAGGGGACAACTAAGAAGAGAACAAGGTGCCAAAGGAAAGGTCACAGATCAACAGGCAACACCAGCAGAAACGGGACCCAAACGTGCTCCCCCTCAGCGGCAGCAGTGTCCAGATCTTTGGTTTACTAAGTTGTTGGTGTGACCATCATTGGACTGAGTGAGTACGCAAGTGACCCTTACTTCCCCAACGGCACATCCCTGTCACCATCATCAAGTCCTGGGGCATTCCCTCCCCTACCCGTGGAGGGGTTAAACACCTGGCTGCCCACTCCATCGTCACCGGGTACTCCCCAGCTGCAGCGGTGGTACTCTACCTTACCACACACCACGGGTGGAGTCACGAACTGTAAATACACGATCCCCTGTAAATATCCCCTTAATTTGAGTGGCCGCACGACCCCCGGGTCCGGACGCCCCTCGAGCCACCGCGAATCCGAGCAGGCCAGCTGCTGACGTGGGGGCGGCACACTACCTCCTTCCATGTTTAATTATTTGTCATCAGATACAGCCATTAACTGATCATCAGAATGGCTTAAAAAAAAAGGATGCCATCAGGAATACAACCCCAGCCCTTCAGATGTGACTGATATCTCCACATTCCATATATCAAAAGCTCTGCTAGATCTGCCAAACTCAGCTCTGCTACATCGGCAAGCTGGAACTCCAGCCCTCAATCTAGAAAACACAAGCTTTGTTAGGTTTCAAGCCATGAAACACATTTGTTTATCCAGCATCCGCGATGCTTTCCTCTTGTGTAATTGATAGCCCCCACCAATTTAATCAGCAGTAAATGACTTCTTCTGCCGTCCTTACTGGAAACAGCGAAGTATTGAAAACGTAACTGTTCATTCTTCAAAGTTGCCAAGGAGGAAAAGTTAAATTGAATGCAGGAAATGCAGACAATCACGGAGGCCCGATCCTCGAAGGCAGCGACCACATGGCCTGGAAAGCTTCCAGGTGCTGGATGAAAGAACAAACGGCATATTTCATTCCACCAGGTCTTTTCTGCTGCGTCTGAAACCTCCGTCTTCGTAATGAATCAAATGCCCGCTGCATCTGAGGAGGTGAAGGCAGGCGAGGATGAATGCTTTCAATTGCTTCCTTCTAATGCGATTACAGCGGCAATCAATTATTTTTAACTAAAGCAAGCAGGGATATTGCAGTGGGGTACCAGGCTGCCGTCATGTGCTCCATGGAAGGAATAATGATCCATACTTGGGTCATAGTCCGCTGAGGTCCCCAAAGATCCAAATGTCATGATTCTCTTGTGGCTCTGCCCTCTGGGTCTGTGTCTGGTGGGAGGGGCCTATTCGATCGTGCCTCGTTTTGGGGGATTGCCAGTGATAGTTCCTGCTCTGCAGTGTACGTTTCTGCTTCCCGTGAGTTGTTCTGATCTTGTCCTGCTACCTAGTTTTCCATTCCCTGTTCCTTCACTTCCCCTGCCTTGTCTCTACTCCCAGCCTCCCAGACCCCAGGCCTGTTTTGTGACCCTGACTTTGCTTATTCCTCTGTACATACGTGTCCCCCCAGCTCCCGACTCCGGCTTGTACTATGACCACGGCTCTGCTCCCCTTCTGTACCTGACGCTACTTCCTGGCTTACCGACCGCCGTCTTGTACGTGACCTCGGCTTCTCTTTTCTCCTCTATACTGACGTGACCTCCCGGCTTCTGACTCTCGGCTTGATTGATTACTCTGCAGACGATCCCCGCTTGGATATTCGTGACCTCTAGTGGGCTTGTGCCTCACTACAACTTGGTGCTTGACATTATTTTAGTGTACCTGTGCCCCCTGGTGGTGCCATTATTCTAGTGTACCGATGAAGTGGCCGCAGGTCTGACCGCGGCTGAGTTCCCATAATCTGCGCCAACAAAATCCCCACGCTCAGATTTTATGTAAGGGTACATTTCTTTACTGGTAAACATCTCAATGACACACGCAGTTGGCTTAGCAGCACACATAACCAGGGTTTGCTATCCGGGTCTTTAACTTCAGACACACGGCGCAGAACACAAAAAAAACAGCAATGATAAACAAGAATTCTGTCCCTGACTTGCCCTATGGGTTATATTACCAGTCCAGAACACAAGGAGGAAGGGCTCCCACGTAGCAGGCCTGGACTCCGGGTAACCGGCGGCGACTCCAAGGGAGAGAAGTGGAAGATCTTCAGCCCTGTCAACAGAGGACTAGCTTACAGTCTCTTGGTACAGAGGAAGGAGACGGTCCGGAGGTCCCTTGAGTCCAGTATCCTGTCTGCAGCAGTTCTGGCAATCCCTCACACTTCAGCGATGAGGGCAGTCCAAGGCACGTCTGTTCAGGTCCAGCTCCAGTAGCTCAATGTCCTTTTCCCGCACTTTTACTTCCTGTACAACAAGTGCCTGAGGGAGGGGATCAGATTTTACAGAATCCACCCCTCGAGCAGTTTCAGCACTTGTCCACAAGGTGGCAACACCATCCGGTGTAATGTCAGTCTCCATGTCCATTTTAATCACAAAACAGTCAGAGCTGTTCGCCTCGTTACACCTGCACTCTCTGGTGAGTGGTTAGCGTCACACCAAAGATCTACACCTCATCAGATGAGTGTGTAGGAAATGGCCAGATTAAAGCCCGATGCTTTTTTTATTGTGAGCATCATATTATAGTTGTATTTTATAAAATGAGTGTCTAGGTGCTGCTGCGGATGGAGAACACAGGCTGGCAGAGTTGTGCCGTGGTCAGTGCCATCGAGCTGCCGACAGTTGAAAGTGTTTATATCTAATATTGTACATTACTGTAACTTGTATTTTTTTAGTGATGTAAAGGATAATTTGTTATGTGTGAGTAATGTGTTAACAGTGTAATCTAAAAGTATACTGCTTGTTATCTTGGACCCGGTGAGGAATTCTGAGGCATTCTCCAAGTGTCCGGAGCCCACGGTTCACCTCGGGATAAGCCTAGTAAAGTGACCAAGGCAGCATTTGGACACGGGAAGCTGAGGAGACAAGACCGAGATTGAGTAGAGGCTTAGGCTTGGCAGCTGGAAGGCTAGATCCCAGGCAGTGGGCTAGGCAAGAAGAAGCACCCAAGGGAACAGTGGCAGCAGAATGGGATAGGAATGGCCATATCTGTCGAAAAAAGTTGAAGAGCAAGTAAATCGTTCCATGTTGTGTTGTAATGAAATTCTCTGTGTGATGTGTTGCTCTGCCTCATCTACATCGGTGACCGGCTGCGGGGTGGTGGATGCTCCCCTGAATACTGACGTGTCGCACCCTCCGTCCAGGGCAGGTCACGCACACCTGTCTGGAGAAGGAATGTGGAGCCCTGTCGGCCTGGTGTCTGCTCCCCTTTTCAAGTGTGCCAGCAATTTTTCCTCCTGGTTGTAGTCTATTGAAAAATTCTACTATAGATCAAATAAAGAAAATGACGTACATGAATTTCCCCAAATAAAGTACCATGTGAGTGGAATTAATTAGTCTATACTTATCATGTTTATAGATATGTCTATAGTCATCAGATCAGCCAGGCCATAAGCAAAGGAAGGCTGGGCAGGGGGGGCAGAGAGGCAAAAGCCCACCTGAGCTGGTCTCCTAGTAGCTGTTCAGGGCCACCCAGCCACATTATTGGCATTGTACCTTGCATTAAATCCCCTGAGGTCACATCATAATCTGTAAGATGCCCTAGTGATGCGACTGCAGGTGATTCAATGTAATTTAAAGTTCTTTGGTAGCCAAGACCATGCCTGAGCGGTACTGTACCTGTTTCTAGCAGCTTAAGGAAGAGTTGAATGTGTACAATCAGAAGCATGCTGCACACGACTGAGGACACTTCTCTTCCTACTGCTGAAGATGATTGCCAGATCAAGAAATAGAATGAGTCATAGAGGAAGGCTGCATGAGTATATATGAGCTGAGAAGCAATGTTCTGCAGATGGAGACTGTTTATGTGGCACCCTAGTGGTCATGGGAGCCACAGTGGCGTTGTTCTCCTCACCGGAGGGCAATGCTATGCCTGGAGGCAGTGGGGAGACCTCTATGCCAGGTACAATCACACACACAACACTTCCTAATCCAGGCCAAAAGGGGGAGCTCAAGTCCTGTTTGGGGTAAGCTTCCCTTTGCATTCTGGGCTGGGGAGGGGTTAGAGAAAGTGAAACAGGAAGAGAAAACTCAGAACTCTAGCAACAGTGAAAGAAAGCGGTCGCTGTTTGAGAGCTAATGAAAAGAGATTAGGTCTGGCTGAACCGGACTAAATGGTGCTAAATAGTCAAAAATACTCAAAATAATATAAAGACTATGGCACACTTGAAAGAAAATGGAAACATTTTTTGTTTTTTCAATGCTTTTTAATGGTGTAGTACAGAAAAAAATCCAAAGAGTATCAGTCCAACTTTTCGACCTTTAATAGGTCTTCCTCAAAGGATTTTTATCTAATAGAGAAATCAAAGGTTTTAAATGTGCACAGACAATTGTGTCAGGTTGTGAATTGAACGCCTTAGATTGTAAAGATTTTTTGATCAGGCTGACAAGTCAGTAAATTAATCTACTGTATGATTGTTGCTTATAGGTGAATTGTCTAAAATTCCCTCAGGACAAGTGAACAACAGGAAAAATCTTCTTTTCTTACCAAAGGTAAATTGCAAATACAGTGATAAAGCCACCGCATATTATTATGTTACAATGGAATCATATGCACACAGTCCCTATAATCCTATTAGTGGCGCACAATGGTAATTAATGAATAATAGAGTCTAAAGGCTGGGACACTTAAACAACCAAGGGGGTCTCCCAGGTGCATTATGCCACAGGGATCAACACAGCCCATCTTAGAAAAGGAGAGACCCACAGAGACTGTCAACCTTTAACCTACCCGGGATCGACCGGAGCTTCATTACGGCAGAGACCAGTACCCGGGGTGCATCGTTGAACCAGTAAGTAAAGACCTGGAACCCGCACCTATTGACTCTGACTTTGCCGTCACAATGCGCTTTGGCGCTCCCAGGGACTGCCATGCCCCCGCCATCCTAACGGGGCCCACTCCGCCTGTGGGGAGCGATACAATCCTGGCTGCACCCGACATCTGCCCCGGTGAGTAACCTTGCAGCGGCAGCCCCCCATCCCTGGCCGCGTACCACAGGTGGTGTCACGATCCTAATAGACTTTCCTAACCTCCAACTACAGTACTACCTCCATCCTCTCAACCACCCTCCAATCCTCCTTCCTGTACAGAACCGGTCCAGGCCACCCCGTGACAACACAAAGGATCTGCACCCTGGCCCAGCCACGAGTAGATTAAAACACCTTCCCCATGGGGCAGTACATATACATGGGCTGAGAAGCAATGTACTGCACATGGTGGCTGTATACATGGACTGAGAAGCAATGTACTGCAGCTAGAGATTGTATACATAGGCTGAGGAGGCATGTACTGCAGATGGAGGCTGTATACATGGGCTTAGGAGCAATGTGCCACCGATGGAGGCTGTATACATGGGCTGAGTATCATATACCACATATGGAGGTGTCTATAGGGGTTTAGGAGCAATTTACTGAAGATGGAGGCTGTATACGGAGGACTGAGGAGTGATGAGGATCATGTATCACATATGGAGGCTGTATACATGGACTGAAGAGTGATGTACTCCAGAAGGACGCTGTGTACAGGGGCTTAGGATCAATGTACTGCAGGCTACATATAGAGTCGCAGTGTACTGCAAGGAGGGATTGTACATAGAAGGGGGTGAAAGGAGTAAATCTGCAGCCATAGAACAGTCTTGAAAATGCTCCTGACGCGGACGGGTCCGGGGACTTCTGCTGCTGCTCGGTGGCTCGAGTGGTGGGCCGGACCCGGGGACTCGAGCAGCGCTCCTCGCCCACGAGTGAAAAGGGGGGGGTTTGTTTAGGGAGATAGTTCGTGACGCCACCCACGGGTCGTGGTGATGGTGGCACCACCGCTGCTGGTAACGGGGATCCCGGGAGCGATGGTAGGGAGCAGCTAGGATGTTGTCCCCTCCGTGGATAGGGGTTGGTGATCCCGGGGCCCAGTGGTGATACGGGGAGGCTGGATAGCTGGTGTACAGGGTTGCAGGGGCAGCGCGGCGCGGTGCCGGATGGCACTGTTGTACTCACTCAGGCACAAATTCACAGAGTCTCTGGTAAACCAAACGGCTGGATGGGCGGGTCCCGCAGCTGGCTGCAGTGTCTTTGCTCTCCCCGGACAGGTGATGGTGGCTGTCTTTCCCTGCACCTGTGTAGAGTGTGTTGACTCCCATGGTTTCCCAACGGTAGTCCGCTCCCCGGCGTATAGGTACCGAAGGAGCCCGTGTTGCCCGCAGGCGCTGGCCCTTGGATCTCTAGCCTGTGGCGGTGGCTGTGTATCCTCACGGTGTGGACTGTTGCCTTCTGTCGGGTCTTGGGTGTTAGGAAACCCCTGGGGTTCCGGTCACTTTCGGATTTGACCGTTGTTGGCGGCTCCAAGCCTAGTTGGGCTCCGATGGCCCTGCCTTTGTGCTTAGCTTCACTCCGCTCCCCGGTTCGGTACCGGCGGGCCACCGCCCGACCCCGGTCCTACGGTTCCGCAGAGATCCACTAACTCCTGCAGACGGCCACCACCGTCTGCCGACCTTGCTGACAGTGCCTGGGCTCCTACCCAGACACTAGCAGTTTCTGTCCTCACTCTTCCAACTCCAAACTGAACTCTCTACTGACTAACTACTTTTTCCCGCCTCCAGGCCTGTGAACTC
Organism: Anomaloglossus baeobatrachus; assembly: GCF_048569485.1. Classification (NCBI taxonomy): domain Eukaryota; kingdom Metazoa; phylum Chordata; class Amphibia; order Anura; family Aromobatidae; genus Anomaloglossus; species Anomaloglossus baeobatrachus. The sequence goes on from NC_134358.1 coordinate 48,349,093, forward strand.
CTCGATGGGCGGGGCCAACTGCCTGGTTCCGCCCTACCTGGTGTAGACATCAGACCCTGGAGGGAGGCAACAAGGATTTTTGGTTGACTGTTGTAACTATCCAGGGGAGGGGGTGTGTGTGGTGTTATGTCTGTGACTACCTGGCTAGTCCAGGGCGTCACACTCCCATATAGCAGTACACCTCTTTGTCCTTCTTGCTGAAGCACAGTTCTTGTGGGTGAGGAGACTCCATTGTCTATGGCTGTGACACCAGGCAAGATTGATCCATCACACACTAGTACTTACGATGTTGACCAATGTTGTCAGTCGGCCACTGGTTTGTGTGCATATGGTTGTGTCACACTGATGGTAGCGAACAACTGGTTATGTATTTAATATGGCGAAGATGTGCAGTTATACTCTGGATCTTTTGGAATGGGGGTGTAGCGATTGATTTTGATAAAATGTATATATTTATATGTGACGCCCCTGGCCTATCAGGTCGTCACAGGGTACTGCACAAGCTGCCCTTCCGTGCAGTATTCCACCTCTCTCTTGGTTATGGGGCCCTAACTAATGGTGTTGCCTCCATCAGCTAATCAAATCCTAGATACACCCTGCACCACACCCACCAGACACACCAGTGGACGGCTTGAGTGGAATAGAATCACCCACTTGGGGGGTTAGGGAGGGGAGGTGAGGAGTGTAGTCAGTGAAGTGAAGTGAGAGGTGAAAGTCAGAGGAGGTCGGGATCGGGGCTCCTGGAGAACTGTCTAGGTGGCAGACGGTGGTCTTGGCCTAGAGGAGTCGGACCCCCAGTCGCAGGGTATCATGGCAAGGTGCCAGGCACTGTCGAGGAGTACAGCCGGCAGCCTAGCACCATCACCGGTCCAGGACCAAAGGCATGACGGGGTACACGGACCCTAGATCGGGGAGTAGCTTCAGACAACCCGAAAATTCACCTGTGGAGAATGGAGCCTTCACGATTCGTTCCCAACCACTCCAGAATCGGGGCATTAGCGCAACGAGGGGGGATAGTACTTTCCAAACTGCAACGGTCCAGAAAATCCTAAGCATGAGCACTGAGAGCAAGCTCCCATACTTAGCCATAGTAGGGAGCGGGGCCCGACTAGTTTTACGCTACCGGGCCACCAAGTAGAAGTCTAACTAAGTGCCAGTAGGCAGGTCACAGATCACCAGGCAGCACCATTTGGGGATGGGACCCGGACGAGCTCCACTCAGCGGCAGCGGTGTCCAGAGGCTTGGTTTACCGGTTGTCAGTGTCTGCTTAATGGACTGAGTGAGTACAATAGTGACCCATGCACCTCACGGCAACCCCCATCACCGAGCCCGGGACATCTCCCCTACCCGTGGAGAGTTACAACATCTTGCTGCCCCACTTCATCACCCCAGGTACTCACAGCGGCAGCGGTGGTACTCCTAATTACCGTACACCACAGGTGGCGTTACAAACTATATCTAAATCCCCTGTAAATACCCCCTTCATTTGAGTAGCCGTACGACCCCTGGGTCCAGGGACCCTCGAGCCACAGCGAACTTGGATCCGAGCAGCTCGGCTGCTGCCACGAGGGCAGCACATATACAACAGGGGTTCACTGTGTGGGATGGTATTTTAATATGTGGTGGGGGTCATTACATGGTTCCCCCAAAAATGAAACTGTCCCTTACTCATAGAATAGACGATAACTTGATGATTGGTGGAGACTGACCATTGGAGCTTCCAGTGATCCCGAAAGCAACATTCTGTAGCCCCAACCTGAATGGAGTGGAGGCGCATGAGAGCCCTCTGCTCCATTCATTGTTTATGGGAAATAACCAAGCGCTGTACTCAGCAATCCCATAGACAATGCATGGAGCTGAGGTTACATATGGGTGCACCTTTATTCTATTGTGGACTGGGTAGCGATCAGCATGTTATCTTATGTCTTAATGTCTTATAGATAGGGGATAACTCATTGGAAATCATCATTTACTTCATATACGGCAGGAGGTGTTTGATTATAATCTCAGGAGAAGGGGAATAATTATTGTAGGGGGGGGGCATATAATTGTTATGCGGGTTAATTAATTATTATTTAACAGTGCATGTGTGACTATAAGCCAAGGGAAGTGGTGACTGATTACTGCAGGATTGGGCATGGTATAACCTGGGTGGGGGGTGTTAGTTATTATACTCTGGGTGATCATTGCAAGGGGTATGAAATTATAATGGGGTGTGTGACATATTTTTATACTATTAGGGGGGATAAATACTGCAATGATCTATGTGATTGTGTTGGGGGATGCATGAAATCAGTCTATGTAAAAGTAGAAATCAAGAGCAAATTGCTGGCTTATTGTTATTGCCGCATAATTCTGTTGTAATTGTGCAGCCATTGCCAATAATAAACAATTTGTGATTAATTTCTAAGTGAACGCTACAAGAGACCCAAGTCTAAATATGGGCCAGTGCTTTGGGCTTGCCCTCCAGGCCAAAAATTGACTTTGAGATTCTAGGCATAAGCCATAATTATGTGTCTGGAGATCAAGGAGCACGTACAGTACATTTGACTAGGGCTCATACAGGAAGGTGTGGACATCAGGCTGTGAGGGCTTCACACTCTTTCACCCGAGAGAGCCATTGCTTGTAGACCACGAAACTTACTGTACTCTTCTGTGCTGCATCCACCACCCCGCAGCCAGTGACCATCATAGATGTACTAGATAGGCACAGGACACTGGAGAACTCTGGGCAAAATAACTGTAAACAGTTTATTTCTTCTTCCACCTTCATGACAGACATAGCTATGTCACGGGCGGAGGAGGGGACGCCGCGCTCTCCCACTGCTCGGGTCCGGCTGCCGCTGCGGCTGCTGCGGCCTGCTGCTGCCGCTGCTCGGTGGCTCGAGCGATGGGCCGGATCCCGGGGACTCGAGCGGCGCTCCTCGCCCGTGAGTGAAAGGGGATTGGGTTTTGGGATAGTTTATTGTCCGTGACACCACCCACGGTTGTGGTGATTAAGTGGACACCACCGCTGCTCTTTCTGGGGAGCCCGGGAGTGATGGTATGGAGCAGCCAGTTGTTGATTTGCCCCTCCGTGGGTAGGGGGTTTGGTGGTCCCGGGTCCCAGTGATGGGGTTGGTATGGTGGACAGACGGGTATGGGGCCTGTGGAGGTGCAGGGGCGCAGGGGCAGCGCTGTGCCGCACGGCACGGAGGTACTCACTCAGCCAGTAAACACGACACAGTTCTTGGTAAACAAACGGCTGGTTGGACGGGTCCCTCGGACGGTTACGGTGCTGATGTTCCCTGCAGTTAGCGGTGACGGTCTCTTCCCTGCACCTATGTAAAGTCTTTTTGGTAGCGATGGGTTCCCACCGGTTACCCACTCCTCGGCTTCAATCTGGGCCGAAGGAGCCCTACATTGCCCGCAGGCGCTGGCCCTGGGAAACTGGTGCCTTGGCGGTGGCGGTGTCTCCCCTTCACGGTCGGACTGTTGCCTTCAATCGGGACTTGGTTGTTAGGAGACAGAGGTCCCCTTCACTGACGGATTTGGCAAATTATGGCGACTCCTAGCCTTGCCGGGATCCGAAAGGCCCCTGCCCTGGTGCTGACTGTTCTTCGTATACTGCTCCGGTACCGCCGGGTCACCACCCGTCCGCGGTCCTTCCAGCAACCTCCAAGCAGTCCCCCTGCAGACTATCACCGCCGTCTGCTGACCTTGCTTCCTCAGTCCGGGGCACACACCCGGACCAACTTCAGGCTTGCTTAACTGTTCCTTTCCTGTCACTCCTCTTAAGCTCCTCTACCACTTCACCTCCTTCTACTTTCACTTCCTAAACTTCACTGTTTACTCCTTCACTTCCCTAGCTTAACTCCTTCTCAGACTGTAGTCTGACATCAACTGCCTGGTTTTCCCGCCTCCAGGGCTGTGAACTCCTTGGTGGGCGGAGCCAACCGCCTGGCCCACCCCCTGGTGTGGGCATCAGCCCCTGGAGGAAGGCAACAAGGATTTTAGGTTAGCCTTGGTGTACCTGCCGGGAATGTGGGGTGCATGTGATGTTGTGACCTGTGACCCCTGGCTTGCCCAGGGCATCACATTCCCCCTTAGCAAAACGCAGACCGTCCTCAGGCTGCCCGTTCAACACCGGTTTTATTTTCCTTTTTGTTTTTTTCTGTAAAGATAAAAAAAACGGTAACATATATACAACTTATGACATCATCCCACATCGGGAGGCACATTTCTTAAACGTTACGGTTTTTACGGTTAACGGTTACGGTCTCCGCTCTCTCCCACCCAAGTAACCTGGCCCTGATGCTGCCCCTAAAACCCAGGCAGCACCCCTTGACCCCAGTCCAGCACAAGTTACCCGAGCGGGATCTGTCCTTCCCCTCCAGAGGGTAGCCACCGGTTCCTGTGGTAGCTGGGCCCCAGCCTGCTCTGCTGAGGGCCCTCCCTCCAACCTGCCTCTCCGGAGGCGGCAACTGCGGAAACGGTAACGGTAAAACAACTTATTTACATGCCACTAACGTTTGTGGTTGCCCTGCAAGTTCACGGGCTTGTCCATTGAAGTTTCTATGCAAATTTTTCAAACGGTCCCCACGGGGACAACGGTGCCGGCAACGGCCGGTTTCCAATCACAGGAGAATCAGATGACTTTTCGGTTCCATTTTACTTATCATCATTTTCAACTTTTAAACAAACACACTGAAAACACACCTGTTTTCTTCCCCCTCCCCCTTTTAAAGAACGGTTTCCCTGTACCTAAGTGGGGGCCTACCTAGGTTGGGACGGGTGGACCTCCGGGGTCCGGTGTCAGTGGGGCTAGGCAGTGGGGCAGAGGGAACAATCGGTTCCTCCTCCCTGCTATCGTGTGGGGCAGGCGGAGGCATAGGGGAGCTGGGCACAGGTTCATCCCTGGGCACTGGCACTGGTTCTGGCTCACGGTTGACCGCTTCCACTACTTCTTCATCCACAGGTTGTGGGAACAGTATCACTGGAAGAATCACCGCGCCGTTCTGTGTAGGCCAGTCTGCTGGGAAGTCACCCATCACAGTGTGGATCACCTCTTTTTCCTTCTCTGCTGGTGGAGGAACTGGTACTTCAGCCGTCGCCCTCAATGCTGGTGGGCACCTTTTCAGATGGTCCCGGGAAACCGTGGCCAAAGTGCCCCCTTGGTCACGACTGATCTGGTAGGCCTTTCCATCTTCCCATCCTGTGGGTTGTATGACGTATGGGATTTGTTCCCATTGATCATCCAGCTTATGGGTCTTCCTCTTCCGCTTTAACACCACATCTCCAGGCTGGAAAGGGCCCGCAGACGCTTTCTGATTGAAGCGCTGCTCCTGTTGTTCTCGACTCTGACTTAGGTTCTTCTCCACATACTCCTGAATCTGTCGGTACTGCACCCTCCGCCGGGTGTCCCATTCAGCCGTTGAGGGGAGTGTCTCTGGGGCTTCCAGTCCCATTTCTAGGTCCACCGGCAGTCGGCCGGGCCGAGCCCTCATCAGATACGCTGGGGTGCACTTCGTTGAGCTAGACGGGATATTGTTGTACATATCGACCAAGTCAGGCAGCTTCTCCGGCCACAGGTTCCGCTCCTCCAACGGCAACGTTTTGAGGAGGCCAAGGACCAGATGGTTCATCTTCTCACACATACCGTTGGTCTGGGCATGTTAAGGGGTGGTCCCGATCTTCTTGCAGCCGTACAGCTGACAGAACTCATGGAACACCTCCGCCTCAAAGGCTGGACCTTGGTCGGTAAGCACCTTCTCAGGGTATCCATGGGGTCAACAGAAGTAAGCTTGGAACGCTCTAGCGGCGGTACGGCCGGTTAAGTCCTTGACCGGGACAACCACCATGAACCGGGAGTAATGATCTACTATGGTCAGAGCGTAAGTGTACCCACTTCGGCTGGGGGTGAGCTTTACATGGTCCAAGGCGACCAGCTCCAGTGGTTGGTGTGTAATGATCGGGCGTAGGGGAGCCTTCTGGCTGGCTTCGTCCTTCCTCCTCAACGTACAAGGACCGCACTCTCGACACCAGGCCTCCACAGACTCCCGCATCCCACTCCAGTAGAACCGCTCCCTCAACAGCATCTCCAGCTTCTTCCATCCGGAGTGGCTGGCACCATCATGGTACGCCTGCAGAACAGTGGGTACATCAGCTTGGGGAATAACCAACTGGCGGATCTTCTCATGGGTCTTTGGGTTGATCAGCTCACGGTACAACCTCCCCTGATGTAGGCACAGCCGGGTCCGTTCCTTCCACAAGCGTTGGGCTTCAGCTGGGGCGGCAGGGTCCATCCCAGCAGCGCCTTGCTCCACCAGGGTCTTGACTAGGCGGACGCCGTGCTCTCCCACTGCTCGGGTCCGGCTGCCGCTGCGGCTGCTGCGGCCTGCTGCTGCTGCTGCTCGGTGGCTCGAGCGATGGGCCGGATCCCGGGGACTCGAGCGGCGCTCCTCGCCCGTGAGTGAAAGGGGATTGGGTTTTGGGATAGTTTATTGTCCGTGACGCCACCCACGGTTGTGGTGATTAAGTGGACACCACCGCTGCTCTTTCTGGGGAGCCCGGGAGTGATGGTATGGAGCAGCCAGTTGTTGATTTGCCCCTCCGTGGGTAGGGGGTTTGGTGGTCCCGGGACCCAGTGATGGGGTTGGTATGGTGGACAGGCGGGTATGGGGCCTGTGGAGGTGCAGGGGCGCAGGGGCAGCGCTGTGCCGCACGGCACGGAGGTACTCACTCAGTCAGTAAACACGACACAGTTCTCGGTAAACAAACGGCTGTGGTTGGACGGGTCCGTCGGACGGTTACGGTGCTGATGTTCCCTGCAGTTAGCAGTGACGGTCTCTTCCCTGCACCTATGTAAAGTCTTTTTGGTAGCGATGGGTTCCCACCGGTTACCCACTCCTCGGCTTCAATCTGGGCCGAAGGAGCCCTACTTTGCCCGCAGGCGCTGGCCCTGGGAAACTGGTGCCTTGGCGGTGGCGGTGTCTCCCCTTCACGGTCGGACTGTTGCCTTCAATCGGGACTTGGTTGTTAGGACACAGAGGTCCCCTTCACTGACGGATTTGGCAAATTATGGCAACTCCTAGCCTTGCCGGGATCCGAAAGGCCCCTGCCCTGGTGCTGACTGTTCTTCGTATACTGCTCCGGTACCGCCGGGTCACCACCCGTCCGCGGTCCTTCCAGCAACCTTCAAGCAGTCCCCCTGCAGACTATCACCGCCGTCTGCTGACCTTGCTGCCTCAGTCCGGGGCACACACCCGGACCAACTTCAGGCTTGCTTAACTGTTCCTTTCCTGTCACTCCTCTTAAACTCCTCTACCACTTCACCTCCTTCTACTTTCACTTCCTAAACTTCACTGTTTACTCCTTCACTTCCCTAGCTTAACTCCTTCTCAGACTCTAGTCTGACTTCAACTGCCTGGTTTTCCCTCCTCCAGGGCTGTGAACTCCTCGGTGGGCGGAGCCAACCGCCTGGCCCACCCCCTGGTGTGGACATCAGCCCCTGGAGGAAGGCAACAAGGATTTTAGGTTAGCCTTGGTGTACCTGCCGGGAATGTGGGGTGCATGTGATGTTGTGACCTGTGACCCCTGGCTTGCCCAGGGCGTCACAGCTACATTTATACACAGCAGACGTTGGTCTGGGTCTGGTAGGAGCTGGAACCCCGGTCGCAGGGAATCATGTCAAGGGGCACAGATTGACGAGGAGGGCAGCCGGCGGCCTTGAGCCATCTCCGGGCAGGGGCCAGGGCACGACGGGGTACGCGGACCTTAGACCGGGAAGTAGCTTCAAGCGTCCTGGTAATTTACCCGACGGGGGTGAAGTCTTCAAGATTCATCCCTCACCCACTCCAAAATCGGGGTACTAGCGCTAGGGGATAGGACTTTCCCACACATAGTCCAGAATATCCCAAGCGTGAACCCTGAGAGCAAGCTCACTCCATTAGCCATATGGGTGAGCGGGACCCGATTAGTTCCACACTATAGGGTCCACACAGTGAACAAGGTGCCACGGAAAAGGCCACAGGCTAACAAGCAACACCAAGGGCACGGATCCACGCGTGCTCCCTCCCTGCTGCAGTGGTGCTCAGACTTCTGATTTACAAGTTGTCGGTGTCAGCATTCTTGGACTGAGTGAGTACGCAGAAACCCTTCCCTTCCCAACGGCACCCCTTCACTACCATCACCGGGCCCCGGGGCAAAAAAACCCTACCCACGGAGGGGTTAAACACCTTGCTGCCATACCACCGCCACCGGGCGCTACCCAACAGCAGCAGTGGTACTCCATCTTACCACGCACCGTGGGTGGCGTCACGAACTTCTAACCCCCCTGTACATATCCCCCCCCCCTTTTTAAATTCGAGTGTCCGCACGACCCCCGGGTCCGGAGACCCCCTCGAGCCACCGTGGTTCCGGATCCGAGTGGACACGCGGGCCGTACAGTAACATCGCTAGAGAAAAAGACACAAACTACACATCCAAAAATCATACTAATTTGCGGTTTATGTCTTTTTCTTGGAGGGACACAACGGGTCTCTGTGTTGCAATACACTGCAGCTGGATGTGCGTCTTTGGATGCATGTACAGCCGAATTAGGTGCTGGGGTCAGCGGCCCAGTCGTGGTCTCTGCAACTGCGATCATTACGCCCCTGCCTTAGAATGCTCATACCATTGAAATGAAGAGGTGGATCAGCACAAGACCTTTGCAATTCATGGGCCAAATAGTGACTGTGTGGCCTGCCACTATTAGCGGTATGCCACTGTTTCTCAGCCATAGTGCAGACAGCTGCAAGGAGCAACACTGTCTCTCTCCCTCATCTGAACGGTCTAATTTACCTTCTTAGCCGTGTTATGAGTGGGTTGTGTGTGCTCCTCGGTCTCAGCACACGTAACACCTTGAAGATGTCAGTTGTTTTTTTTTCTAGGGAATCCCCAGACCATATTAAAGTTGTGTACTAGCCAAATCGGCTCTTGGGTCCTCTGTAATATAAATCCACTGAAAATCCCAATGTAAAAAGAAACTCCCTCTAACATCAGTGTACAACATGCGCCACCTAGTGACCAGCAGCAGTATGACCGCTCCTTTAATTCTATCACTCATCGAAGGGGTCGGAATCGCTTCCAAACGCGACCATAAATCATTACGTCCTTTAGTTTCCCAATTATGGATGGAGAACAATTGATGATAGAATAAATCTTGGAAACTATTCGAATCAGGACACAAAAAGACAACATGGAGGAGAGGAGTGGTTCCTTAATGTCTGTTTTAATTTAGAGGGGAGTCTATATCTGCCAGGACGACGCCTCAGACTAAAGTGACGTCTGACAGACGCATCCATTATAGCGCTCATATGACGTGTGGCTCTCGCTGACTATCACTGCGCAGTCCACACATTCCGCATTTCCATGTATATTCTCCGCAGATAATCAGCCAGGTTTATGATATTTGGGAAGTTGTTGCTAGGCAACGTGGGATGTCTGACAAGATTTTGGCTGCCGGCCTTTATATATTGTTTTTGTGAAATCTCCTTTATGTTCGGCTCCTGAGGTTAGGTGAGGACGCTTCTCCGTGGTCGAGCACTCATATCCTATGTTTCTCATGTTAATGTCTGGACGGTGTTGTGTAATTATATTAAAACACAAAATTGGACAATTAGAGCCCCAATTATCTAACGTGCCGGATTTACATGACCAAGTTTCATTGGCCCAATTTTCTACCCAACACATGGTAGATCTCTATGAATATTTAAAGAGGTCCTGACACCAGATCAAAAGTGTCCAGTTTTTGCACTTTATTTGTGACGCCCCTGGACTAGTCAGGTCGTCACAGGGTACTGCACACTCTTTATTCTTAGTGCAGGGCTCAACCCCCCATGGTTCTGGGTTCCCAACCTATAGTACTGCCTCCATCAGCATCCAAAATCCCAACCACACCTCACACCACACCCTGTCAGACACACCAGTGGGCTGCTGAGCTGGAATATAGCTACCCACCAAGGGGTCAGGCAGACTGGTGGGAGGAAAGTAGTCAGTCGGTAGTAGCTCTCAAGTAGTGAGGAGCTGGGGGAGTTTGTGGCTCCCTGGGTGTTAGAGGTTGGGTCGCAGACGGTGGTCTGGAACCAGAGGAGTCGGAGACCCGGTCGTGGGATATTGGGACTGGGTGCCTGGACCTAGTCTTGGAGGAGGGTCAGCAGCTCAAGTTCAATAGCCAGTCCGGGACCGAAAGCACGGTGGGGTACTGGACCCTAGGTCGGGGAGTAGCTTCAGGCAACCCAGCAATTAACCTGCGGAGCATAGTGACTTTATCAACTGTCTCTAAAAAGCTCAGAGATCAGGGGCACTACCGCAACAAGGGGGATAGGGCTTTCCAACCCAAGCAGCCCACAGAAATCCCATGCGTAAGCCCTTGAGAGCACAGCTCCTTTATCCCAAAAAGGAGGGAGCAGGGCCCGGACAGCTTTATGCCTACGGGCCACACGGACACTTTAAAATTTGGGCAGGCTCTGGACCACCCGGCAGTACTACAGGGGACGGATACCCGGACGGGCTCCCCCAAGAGGGCAGCGGCACCCAGAGACTTGGTTCATCTTGTTGTCAGCGTCTTCTTTGCGGCTGCACCATCACCAAAGTTGCCTGAGTGAGTACATGGTCCTCCCCTGCTTCCAGCTGGCCATGCGCACCCCTGCTCCATCATCTCACAGAGTCCCGGGGTCTCCCCTACCCGTGGAGGGAACGTCATCTGGCTGCCCCACTCCATCACCCCTGGGTACTCCCATCAGCAGCGGCAGTACTTCCTTACCGCGAACCACAGATGGTGTCACAAACTCTTATCCCCGGTAAATAGCCCCCTTTTCGGATTTGAGAGGCTGCAAGCCCCCGGGTCCGGAGACCCTCGAGCCACAGCAGCAGACCACGGACCCGAACGGTTTGACCGCTGCAGGAGCGATACATATTCCCATGATTATTTAATTTTTTATTTTTTTTAAATCCGCCATACAGTCCCAGAGATCCCATTAAGTGCAAATTTGGATCTCCAACAAGGGGGTGTGGCTTCATGAATTATCGGTTACTTTGAATAAGTTTCCTATGAGCTACGCCCCCCCTTAGGAACGGCCATAAAAATTTACACCAAACAAAAAGGCTCATATCTCTGGAACTGTATGTCGGATTTTGAAAAGAAAAAAAGCTGAATACTCAGGGGATTTGCGGGAATAGAATAAGTGCAAAAACTGGACACTTTCAAACAGGTAACAAGTCTCCTTTAAGGCCTGCTCAGCAGCGCTTCTGAAGTCTCAGAGGTAAACTAATTGCAAACTGGGCTCTCACAGGCATTAAAGGCTCAGCACCAAGTATGGATAGTTAATACACCTGTGTAGCGCTCAGTCCTGGTCCTAGCGCGGCACCCCCACACGCCCCCTCTACATGGCGGGGTTGCCACTCTCCTCACCTGCCCAGTGGCTCCATGCACCGCTTTCCTGCCCCGGGGTCTGCCACGGCCTCTTCCTTCATCCAGGCCATGCGAAGGCCTTCTGAGAGTGCCCGTAGGGTGCACGCAGCCACACCCCCTTTCTTAAAGGGCCTGCATCTCATTACCCGGAAGTGATTCCTGAAGTCATACATTACCCTAAATGTAATTAGGTCTGCCTCCTCTTAAGGGAGGCGCTTGAGCAACGTTGCCTATTAGTTAGTACGTAGCTAGTTCTCAGGTCCCATTACGCTACTGTGTCTAGTTCTACTTGTTGTGTCCTAGTACCAGTCTCATGTTCCTAACTTGTACCTTGTCCTAGAGCCTGCTCACTACCACCACCTCCGGGCTGCCACGTCTGAGCCATCATCTCTGTGCTGCCATGTCTGAGCCACCATCTCTGTGCTGCCACGTCTGAGCCACCATCTCTGTGCTGCCACGTCTGAGCCACCATCTCTCTGCTGCCATGTCTGATCCACCATCTCTGTGCTGCCACGTCTGAGCCACCACCTCTGTGCTGCCACACTGAGCCACCACCTCTGTGGTGCCACACTGAGCCACATCTCTGTGCTGCCACGTCTGAGCCACCATCTCTCTGCTGCCACATCTGAGCCACCATCTCTGTGCTGCCACGTCTGAGCCACCATCTCTCTGCTGCCACGTCTGAGCCACCACCTCTGTGCTGCCACGTCTGAGCCACCACCTCTCTGCTGCCACGTCTGAGCCACCATCTCTCTGCTGCCATGTCTGAGCCACCATCTCTGTGCTGCCATGTCTGAGCTACCATCTCTGTGCTGCGACGTCTGAGCCACCATCTCTGCGCTGCCACGTCTGAGCCACCATCTCTGCGCTGCCACGTCTGAACCACCATCTCTGTGCTGCCACGTCTGAGCCACCATCTCTCTGCTGCCACGTCTGAGCCACCATCTCTCTGCTGCCATGTCTGAGCCACCATCTCTGTGCTGCCATGTCTGAGCTACCATCTCTGTGCTGCGACATCTGAGCCACCATCTCTGCGCTGCCACGTCTGAATCACCATCTCTGTGCTGCCACGTCTGAGCCACCATCTCCATGCTGCCACATCCAGCACTGGACATTAAGACACTATACCATAGCTGACCTCCACTGCTTCCTGGCAGTCGTTTAATTTAGGCCCCCTGGGGCTGTGCCAGACAGTCCCCGTATAGGGGTTTGCTACTGGTTAGGTGCTCCAGGGGAGTTCGGTGTACGGCCCAGTGGGTCCACTCCCGAACGCTAGCCGCTCCCCGGCGACCATAACAACCTAGATATACAAAGATGTGACCACAGTGTTCTGCAGATTGACACATTACCTTCTTATTGTTGATAGATGAGAAACCCAAGAATCGGACCCCATAAGTTACACATTAAGGGCGTATCCAAAAAAGCTTTATTTGTTGTAAGCCGACCACCATCCTCTGCACTGCCCTAATGTCTTATTACTGCTGGAAAACCGGAAATGGTTGAAAAAAGTCCAATTGAATGAAATAATTGAAATTAAGAAAAAGTGAGGCTATTGTTCATTCTACAATATGCAATAAAGTGAGAAAATAAAGTTTTACAGCCCCTGTTATACCTATAGTTTGTCACCGGATAGTCTGGAAAGATTATAGTCAGGCAGGTCTTTAAAACAAATTCCAAAATACACATATTAATGTCCACCTTGAGGGACAATTATATTTTTACTTAGAGGGGTTTTCCATTTTCAAAAAGTTCCTGTCTACTGGCTGCAGTTTCTTACGAGGAAATAAACTCTGATTTAATAAATGTAATAATATTTGGGACTAAAACAATAAGTTTACAATTGGATTTTATGAAAAATGTTCCTGCGTTTGACTTTTTACCGGCTTTGTTTCACTGCAGGTTCAACTTTGATGTGGTCATTGATCATCTAAGAAGAGTTGCTCAAAAACAGACAAATAAAAGAGTTACAAACTCTCCCGTCAGAACCAGCTCACTTACAGACTCTCAGTTTACTCATTCTGTAGCCGACAATATACTATGCAGTACAGAAGCTATACAACACACAGTACAAGATATTTAATGAAACCCCAATGCAAAAATCATATTTAGCCCCAAATACATGCACTTAAGTAAGTTAAAAAAATTTTTAAAAGTGGACAATTTTTTTAATTTTCTGTATATTTCATTAAAGGAGTTCTCCAAGAATTATATAAAATGACATCCCTGATATAATTCAGTCTGTAGGCCGTCCTAGTCACGTGTCAGTACAGGCCGCAGACTGGACACATACAGCTCCCGAGACCTGTGTTTGAGCTCAAAACACCTAAAGTACAGATACCTCCCTCAGCTGCCGGCTGTGATGTGTAAAAAAGGGAAAAATGCGCTCAAATGTCTATAAATATAGTATAAATACTACATTTATGGATATTGATCGCATTTTTCCCTTTTTTATTCTTCTGTGTTTGGCGATTTGTCCATTTATGAAAATTATGTCCATCAATTTATTGCATGTATATCATATTTTTTATTTATAATGTAATCCCTATATTTGTGATCATGCATTTTCCACTACATTCACTTTTGGCTGTGATGTGTGAAGAAACATGTAACCCATGTTATGCTTGATGAGGAAATCTCCATACACTCTCCCATCAGTCTGTACAGACACTGACTGCGGCCAACTGGAAAACAAAGAATAAACCTGGAGATAACCCCTTTGTGCTATATATATATATATATATTTATATATATATTTCTGCACATATGACAGCCTGACTGAGGTATGTGTGATACAGCCCTTATCAATTCAAACACAGGTCTGGGGAGCTGTATATCTTCAGTCTGCAGCCCATACTGACACGTGGCTTGGATGGGTTGCAGTCTAAATTATATCAATTATTTTATTCTCAGAGTACCACTTTAAGGACTAAAATTACTCACTATACAAACTCAATACATTACTATGATATTCAAGAAGAACCCTCAAAAGCTGCAATTGACATAACAACCACTGGAGCACATACAGTATAGACATGTATCGCATGAGAAACTCTACCTTGAAATTTCACAAATTGCAAAAATGTAAAAGTATTAATGTTTTATTTAAAAAAAAAATAACTTTTTGTAATGGTATAAAGTGTGAAAAATAATTTAAAAAGTTTTGATATTTCAACTTTTAAATACAAGGGGAGTCGCTTCTGATATTTGCCAGGAAAACCGAGTGGACTGCTCGCTCACATTACGATTGTTGTAAGAGTGGTCATCATCTGCTCACATGTGTCCAATTTCCCTCCTCTCCTCCCCTTCGTGGTGTTTGCCAAAAGATAAGGGAGGATAAAGTTTAGAATCACAGTAAGGAACCATTTTGTTGGTGACTGCAAAGTGATATTGACATGTGGAAAGTGTGGTAGCACCGATTCTGTTAGTGTTGCCTGCCATATCATATGCTGGGGTTAGATACATGGAGAGTATCATGTTCTGAGATTAGATACGCAGATTTTCTCAATGCTGGAGTTAGATCCAGGACTCAATGTGGTGTACCACATGTGATATTAGATACTCGGTCCAGCAGATTGTATCACAATAAGGAACCATTTTGTTGGTGACTGCAAATTGATATTGACATGTGGAAAGTGTGGTAGCACCGATTCTGTTAGTGCTGCCTGTCATATCATATGCTGGGGTTAGATACATTGAGAGTATCATGTGCTGAGATTAGATATGCAGACTTTCCCACATGCTGGAGTTAGATCCGGGGATAAATGTGGTGTACCACGTGATGATATTAGATACCCGGTTCAGCGGATTGTATCACACAGGATGGGAGTGTTTCAAGTGCTGAGATTGGATATGCAGAGTGTATCACATTCTGAGATTGGATGTACAGACTGTATCACACACTGGGATTAGATATGCATCTCTGCAGACCGTGGTGCCACACTTGATGGGTATTAGAAATGGTTAGATATGGATGCATCACAGATGTTGGAATTAAATACATGGCTCTGGGTTTCTAACACATGATTGGATTAGATACGTGGCTCTGGGTTGTATCATTGGTTATGGGATTAGATATGTGGCTCTGGGTTGAATCATAGATGATGGGATTAGATACATGTCTCTTGGTTGTACCACGCAGGATAGGCCTTAGATACATGGCTCTGGAGGGTATCACACATGGTGGGCATTAGATAAGTGGCTCTGGTGGGTATTATGTATGAAGGGCATACACATCTCTAGGGGGTATCAACTATGATGACCATTAAATACATGGTTCTGCTATGTTATAGGAAGCCTCCTGCAGATCCTTACACTAACATAGCAGAGCTGAGTCAGTGCTCAGAGTACAGCAGCGTGATATGTGTTGTGCTCTGAACACTGTGGTGACAGCAGAAATCAGCATTGTACTACTAATGTCAGGCTGCTGACCACCACTCACCGCTACTGATACTCACCTCATGCCCGTAGCTCCCAACTGTCCAGGATTCAGGGGGACTGTCTCTATTTGAGGGGCCCAGTCCTGCTGTCCCATCAAGTAAGGTCATTGTCATGACTTCCTCTAAAGGCCGCTTTACACGCTGCGATCTCGCTAGCGAGATCACTAGCGTGCGTACCCGCCCCCATCGTTTGTGCGTCACAGGCAAATCGCTGCCCATGGCGCACAAAATCACACGGACCCGTCACACTACATACCTGCCTAGCGACGTCGCTATGACCGGCGAACCGCCTCCTTTCTAAGGGGATGGTTCGTTCGGCGTCACAGCGACGTCACTAAGCGGCCGCCCAATCAAAGCGGAGGGGCGGAGATGAGCGGGACGAACATCCCGCCCACCTCCTTCCTTCCTCATTGCCGGCGGGACGCAGGTAAGGTGAGGTTCCTCGTTCCAGCGGTGTCACACATAGCGATGTGTGCTGCCGCAGGAACGACGAACTACATCGTACCTTCGGTAGCAACGATAATTGGGAATAGGGGGTGATGTTACCGATTAGCGATTTTGAACGTTTTTGCGATGGTTCAAAATCGATCATAGGTATCACACGCAACGACATCGCTAACGCGGCCGGATGTGTGTCACAAATTCCGTGACCCCAACGAGATCGCTTTAGCGATGTCGTAGCGTGTAAAGCGGCCTTTACTCTCTTAACCAGCTCCATAGCACCTACTTGGGGGATGGCATCTCTCTGCATGCACATAAAATAAATCAATAACTCCCGTCTTCTTTTATGATTTTCGTTTCCCTGAGAATCAAGCCCACAATTATACAGATAGGAGAATTTGGTAATCATGAAACTACATTGCAGTCAGGAAACCCAGAAGCACATTATACAGATACATAGAGATACATCTGTACATAGCAATATATTTCTATGTCCCTGTATTCTAGAGATGAAGAAAAAGTCTGATTTTTTTTGTTCTTATAAAACTGCTAAATAATTATAAAATAAAACAGGACAATAATGTAATTTTTTTCTTTTTTGTGAGTCTCCCCGACACTCGACACTACAATATTGCAAGGTACAGCTAATGCTATGAGCCACAGGCTACACTTATATCACCAGGAGGATTTTATCATTTTAAAGCTGCATTGTAGACAGATTATACTGCTGCATAGAGATACATCTGTACATTGCAGTGTATTTCTATGTACAGTATCTGTATTCTTGAGGTAGAATAAAAGACAGATTTTTTTTTTCTGTTAATTAAAATTACTAAAATATCATGAAAAACAATAACAATTACATTTTAGTTCACTTTTTAAAAAATAATAATAATAATAATAATAATAATAAACATAACAAATCAACCAACAAGATGGAAATATTGGGTGTCCCTATAACTGTAACGACCCGAACAAAAAGAGATCAGATTATTTATGGTGTAAATGGCACTTTATTTTTTTTTCTCTATTAAACCCATAAACATGTAATACACTTTTAACGATGAGGCTGTGTTCACATGTAGGGTAAATTCTTTGTATTTTCTACTGCTTTCTTCTGTAAGTGTCCACATCATATGGCGCAATAATAATGTTCTCTGGTTATAGCGTTTCCAGATGCAGCCTCCTCTTAATTTTTTAGAATACTTTTGTAATTCACCTAGCTTTGTTGCCGACCTCCATAGAATTGCAAAATTCTACATTTCCGGGTGCGTACAGCTGCCACTAGGTAGAGCTTTGGAGCTTCCAGCTAATTATGTTCATGTCATATAGTAACTACCACAGTTCTGCCAGGAATAAGGAAACCCCCAGTTACCGCCACAACAAACAGGGCACATCGGGAACATGATACAATGGTGGGCCCTGGTGCTAGGGAGAGAGGAGCAGAGTTACCTACTACACTCACCTGAGGATGATCCCTGCACTCCCTAATGTCCCTATACAGGTGCTTCCCTCCATCGCCGATCACGTACCTACGCCCTCACTTGCCCTGAACGCACCCTGTTGTGAATGTCATCCGAGTGGGTGCTGGTGTGGAGCTCCCTCTGGTGGCCAAGAATGGTAATGAAACTGAGTCTGAATCTGTGACTCAAACAGGTGATGGAATTAATTAGGAATCCAGGAAGTCCTAAAGATCAGCCTAGTGTATTTAGGAGACCAGTTTATGCCTGGCGGCCGCCGGTGATCAGTTTTTCCTGCTGCTTCTGAAGATGGCTGGGAGTTTTCCCTTCAGTTTCTCCCATTTATTCTGTGCCTGAATCTACTCCAGATAAGTTTGCTAGTTTGTGTGCTTAATTGCTGGAATTGCACTTAAGGGTGTTTCTGCTTATTCTATTTTGTTCTGTGTTTTGGTTTCTTGTTTGTGAGGAAGTGTCTCTCTGCTTTTTGTGAGCAGGGCAGTTCCTCCAGCAAGAAAGGGAGCTTGCTCCCTGTTCATGTTTGGATTATTTGCACTTTAGAATATTATTTGTTCTGTGATTTTGTTTCTTTCCATTATATCTACAGTTCTGTTTAAAGTGTCTAGCACAAAAGTACCTGATATAGTGGGGGAGAGACTGTGTGGTCTTAGGATTTTTATTTATCAGGAGTTTGGTATTTTTTCCAGGGTTTTTTGCTGGCCGCAATCAGTTATCTTTTCTGTCCTGTTGTATCTAGTAAGTCGGGCATCACGTTTGCTAATCTATATTTTCCATCTGTGTATTGTGTTTTCTTACATCACCGTTACTCGTTGGGGGCTTGCTATTTCTTTGGGGACTGCTCTTAGGCAAGTTAGGATTCCTCATTTCTATCTTTGAGGTGTAGCAAGTTTCTCTTGCAGTGACTAGGTGTCTAGGTGTGTTAGGAACATCCCACTGCTACTTCTAGTGTTGTCTGATAGATAGGGGAATGCGGTCAGCTTAGTTTCCAACTACTCTTGTGATTTTCTTTTTTTCTGATTAATGGGATTTTTTGTGAACGTCCACGGTTACCAGTTCATAGCAGCACCCTGACTAGAGAGAAGGCCGGCAAGAGCAGTAGTCTCACCACTGCAATAATCTAACAAAAGAAAAGGAAGACAGACAGGGGGAAAGAGATACACAAAGGAAAACACTCCAAGCTCCTCCAATGAAGCTAACACCACAATTGCAACTGTCACGACACCTCAGCTTCTCCCAGAGACTGGTTCCTTCCAAAGTGCCAAAGTGTGGACAGCTAAAATATGAGAATACATATATATATATATATATATATATATATATATGTATGGACCCATTTGGATAAAATAAGACAATATTTTGGACATCCCTTTTAAAAATATTTACTACAGAAGTAATGTTAATATTGCTTGTAACTGGATCTGCGTAGTAATACAATCTGCCCTGTAGATGTGGAAACAAACTGTCCAACAAGAGATACGAGCAAATATTGGTAAAGTGGGGAGCACACAGGAAGACGTCCAGTCCAGATCCAGCAGCTGGATCATTAGATGGTCTGCAGCAGGTGGCCTCTGACAGTTATTAGAGGACGAGCCAAAATGATCATCTGGTCAGTTCTATCCCAGTATCTCAGACCTCACTCCTAATATGACCGGAACCAGTGGCTGGAGACATGGACTCCCTGGTGGAGCATTAGTGGCTAATAGATTAGGCTCCACGCGCTGTATCAGTGTAGGAGGTCTGCAGATGAAAGGCTGTAACGTCTTCTACTTACGTATTATGCAGAGCGTTACGCAGAGCAGAAATGTCCTGCAGGATTCGCATTACACTCTATTGGCATTAGTATTCTTGTAGATTACACAAGTGCCCTTATTATAGACACAGGTGCTAATATCTGATAAAGTAGTAATTTAGTAAAGGAATTTTAAACCTTATCTACAATATAGGAATATACACTGAAGATCAAAATTAGAGAACAATGTATGATTATTTGCTTTTTTCAGAAATAATGTAATCTCCATTGATGACCATGCTCCGGTTTTGTGCCACCAGAACAGGTTTTTACAAAAGATCCAAAATTTATCAACATAAAACCTTTATTTTGCCCAAAACGTGATGATGATGATGATGATAATTAGAGAACAGCAATGACTGTAGCACAGAGAGACTTTGGGTTCAGTCTTTCCCCAGCTTGTCGACAAACATAATGTTTCCCATCAGACCTCAATAAATTAAACTTGCTTTCATTATATTTCATCATCAGATTTTGCTGAAAGGATTTGCAAGAGCCCTGTTGCATTGGCAGAGCGCCTGAGGTGCCAGAACACCTAAATACTAATAACAGCAGAACCCCCATAAGTGACCCTATTTTTTAAACTGCACTGCTCAGTAAATTAACCTAGTGAGCATGTTGATGCCTCAGGTATGTCATAGAAATGTATACAATTGAGAGGTGAAGTAATAATAATTACATTTTTATCATTATTATACTGACTTAATTGGGCTTTACACGCTACGATATCGTTAATGTTTTATCGTCGGGGGTCACGTCGTTAGTGACGCACATCCGGCGTCGTTAACGATATCGCAGCGTGTAACACTTACCAGCGACCTTAAACGTCCTCCAAAGTGGTGAAAATCGTTCATCATGGAGAGGTCGTCCCAAAACCAAAAATTGTTAATGGTTGTTTATAGATGTTGTTCCTCGTTCCGGCGGCAGCACACATCGCCGTGTATGACACCGCAGGAGCGAGGAACATCTCCTTACCTGCGTCCCGCCTGCAATGAGGAAGGAAGGAGGTGGGCGGGATGTTACATCCAGCTCATCTCAGCCCCTCCGCTTTGATTGGCTGACCACTTAGTGACGTCGCGGTGACGCCGAACGTACCTCCCCTTTGAGGGAGGGATTGTTCGGCAGTCACAGCAACGCCGCCGACCAGGTAAGTGCGTGTGACGCTGCCGTAGCGATAATGTTCGCTGTGGCAGCGATCACACGATAACGCATGCGCGACGGGGGCGGGTGCTTTTGCGTACGATATCGCTAGCAATTGCTAGAAATATTGTAGCGTGTAAAGCCCGCTTTACTCCCAGAATCTTCATTTTCACAATGGGAAATTGATAAAAAGAAAAAAATGTCCTTCAATTTGCCCTGAACATGACAATACCTCACATATGACTGTACAGTAATGTTTGGCCACAGGCAGGGTGAGAAGGAGCAAGTGCAATTTGACCTTTTCAGTGCAAATTTTCCTAGAATGTTTTGTGGACTCTAATTTCAGAGCGCCAAAGTGCCAGAACAGCAGAAATGCCACACTTACTGGAATTTACACCCCTCTGGGAATTTATCTATGGATGTAGTGATGATTTTGACTCCATGGGTGATTTCCAGAAATAGGTAGCTGTGGAAGTTGCAGAGTAAAAATGTAAATCTACCATTGTAGTGCCCAATACATTGTAGTGCCCGCACACTGTGTGTAGCTTGTTCTTCTGGAGTCACATACCTACAAATTAAGTGTATTTTCTCACTACAATACTGCTAAAATATGTGGACACTAGCTGCGGTTTATGCACACTGTGGGGCTCAGAAGGAAACAGGTATTTGGATTTGGAAGCACAGTTATCACTGGATTTCTTTTGGGGGAACCATAGCGCTATTCCAGAGCCTTTGTGCTACCAGTAACTTGAAAACCCTCTAAATTTCTGTTAACAGATGACAGACTTAGGTGGGGACCTGCATTTTTGGGGGATGAGTTGAAGCTATTAGTGGGAACATAACATTTTGGATCAGTTCACATTTATCCTGCGCTCTAAACTGAACATTTACATTGAGTTTCCATTTAAATCTCTGAATTAAATGATTCAGATGAAACCTCCAAGCGATCCATTTACTAATGGGGCAAGTGGAGTTACTCTGTTTGTCTTTTCAGAGGTGCACAAAACTGGCCGACGGCCAATTTCTGCATGCCTAAAAAGACTGACACCACCGAATCGTAGGCCAGACGGAGTCCAAAATGACTCCATCTGCTTCATTATGGGGAATGTTTTACTGGGGATTTTGTGTGAATCATGTATTTCAGAGATTTACACGTAATCCTTGGTGTGAGTGCTCAGCGTAGAGCGCAGGATAAATGTGAACCAAACCTTATGCAATCTTTGGGAGGCAAAATAGACAAATCAACAGGAGTTTGAGAATTAGTTCTATTGATTTATTTTTTTTTTACTCCGCTTACTGTGCAGTATAAGTGCAAAGACATCTTTATTCTTCGGGTGACTATCAGCGATACCTGATTTATATAGATTTTTTTAGATTTTACTACTATCACAAGGTTAACAAAAAGTTATTTTTTTGCTAAAAAAAAAAAGGA
The DNA here is from genome assembly GCF_048569485.1 of Anomaloglossus baeobatrachus. Taxonomy (NCBI): domain Eukaryota; kingdom Metazoa; phylum Chordata; class Amphibia; order Anura; family Aromobatidae; genus Anomaloglossus; species Anomaloglossus baeobatrachus. The sequence goes on from NC_134358.1 coordinate 48,371,240, forward strand.
TTTTTTTTTTGCATCACCATACCAACAGTGTCATGTGAGGTCTTTTTTGCTGGCTAACAAGATTTTTTGGTACCATCTTTTGGCACATAACGTTTTTTAATCGCTTTCTAATCCAATTTTTGGGACTCAGAATTAGCATAAAAAACGAAGTTCAGGTATTGTTTCTTATTATGCTGTTCACCCCATAGTAAAAGTAATAAAACACCATCATTCTTTCTGGTTAGTACGAATATAGCGATATCACATTTATAGCTTTTTTATGTTTTGCTGCTTTTACACAATAAAAACAATGTTAGAAAAAAAAATCTTTTTGCATGGCCTTATTCTGAAAGCTATTTTTTTTTCTTTTTCCACTGATGGAGCTGTATGGGGGCTTGTTTTTTGCAGGACAAGATGATATTTTCATGGATATTCTTCATATTTACATATTACTTCTCGATTGCATTTTATTCTACTGTATACTAGCAGTAGTACCCGGTGTTGCTCGGGATAGTAACTACGTGTCTCTCTCTCTCTGTCTCTCTTTCTCTCTGTGTGTTTGTCTGTCTCTGTCTCTCTCCCTGTCTGCCTCTTTCTCTGTGTCTCTATCTGAGTCTCTGTCTTTCTCTCTGTCTGACTCTATCTGTCTTTCTTTCTGTTTGTCTCTCTCTCTACCGCTCTCTGTCTCTCTCCCTGTCTGCCTGTCTCTCTGTGTCTCTATCTGAGTCTCTGTCTTTCTCTCTGTCTGATTCTGTCTTTCTTTCTGTTTGTCTTTCTCTCTACCGCTCTCTCTGTCTCTCTCCCTGTCTGCCTCTTTCTCTGTGTCTCTATCTGAGTCTCTGTCTTTCTCTCTGTCTGACTCTATCTGTCTTTCTTTCTGTTTGTCTCTCTCTCTACCGCTCTCTCTGTCTCTCTCCCTGTCTGCCTCTTTCTCTGTGTCTCTATCTGAGTCTCTGTCTTTCTCTCTGTCTGACTCTATCTGTCTTTCTTTCTGTTTGTCTCTCTCTCTACCGCTCTCTGTCTCTCTCCCTGTCTCCCTGTCTCTCTGTGTCTCTATCTGAGTCTCTGTCTTTCTCTCTGTCTGATTCTGTCTTTCTTTCTGTTTGTCTTTCTCTCTACCGCTCTCTCTGTCTCTCTCCCTGTCTGCCTCTTTCTCTGTGTCTCTATCTGAGTCTCTGTCTTTCTCTCTGTCTGACTCTATCTGTCTTTCTTTCTGTTTGTCTCTCTCTCTCTCTCTACCGCTCTCTGTCTCTCTCCCTGTCTGCCTCTTTCTCTGTGTCTCTATCTGAGTCTCTGTCTTTCTCTCTGTCTGACTCTATCTGTCTTTCTTTCTGTTTGTCTCTCTCTCTCTGTACCGCTCTCTCTGTCTCTCTCCCTGTCTGCCTGTCTCTCTGTGTCTCTATCTGACTGTCTGTCTCTCTGTTTCTCTGTCTCTCTGTTTCTCTCTGTCTCTCTCTCTACCTCTCTTTCTGTCTCTCTCCCTGTCTGCCTGTCTCTCTGTGTCTCTATCTGACAGTCTGTCTCTGTCTGTCTCTCTGTTTCTCTCTGTCTCTCTCTACCTTTCTCTCTGTCTCTCACCCTGTCTGCCTCTTTCTTTCCGTCTGTCTGACTCTCTATCTGTCTGTCTCTGTCTCTCTCTCTGTCTGTCGGTCTCTCTCTGTCTCTCTCTATCCATCTCTCCACCAATATCATATTACCTCACACATAAGCTTCTTATACTAAGAATGTCCTTCATTGCCTATAGCAACCAATCACAGCTCCTATTAATGACCTGTAGCTCCCAGCTCCATTGACTTTAATGGAGGCAGGATTTTTGGCAAATAACTGTAAAGCGTGGGGTTGAATTTTCCCCTAAACATAGTCTATGACGTTCCCTGAGTCAAATGTGGGTGTCTGTGCAAAATTTTGTGATTGTAAATGCAACGGTGTGGATTCCTTTAGCGGACATACACACACACATACATACACATATACACACATATGCATACATACATACACACACTCACACATACATATACTCAGCTTTATATATAAGATTTTGTTTTGCTGTATGATGAAAAACATTAGTTTTTGCTACTTTTTTTTTTCCATGTTCACATATTGTGACCATTTTATAGATCACGTTGTGCAGGACGTGGGATACCAAATATGTACTTTTTTCATTTATTTTTGTTTTTCTACAAATATGCGTATTTAATGACGTAATATTTTGACAATTTTTTTTATTTATTTTGTGTGGGGGGGGGGTTATATTGTTATTAAACAAAATTACCTTTTGTAACTGTTTTTACTTGGACTTTCTATGGGACTTAAACTTTTATTTCTCTGATCACTGCTGTCATCATGACACTGGTAGAACGCCTTTTAGATCGTGATCGTGGCATTTAGAGGGTTAAACTGACTAAACTTATGATGTAGTGATTGCAGTAGTTGAGGACTAGTCAACCTGCTGCCATATAGTCCTTCATATTCATGAGCTCTGTATAACCCCGCCCCTATCACTGATTAGCAGCTTTCTGCCTATGCACAGAGTACACAGAAAGCTGCCAATCATTGATGTAGGTGGGGTTATACATACATTCAGAGAACTGGTTCATCTGCAGCAGATAAAATTATTTTATCACTACAGCACACAGCCCAGTAAATGACACATCGCTGGAATCAGGATCTCTGCCCCTACATTATGCTGCTTTCAGATGGAGTAGCAGAAAATCTGATGTCAGATTTCCTTTATTGACTTTTGCAGAATTTTTGGCAGCAGGTCTGTTCGACGTTTTGTAAAATCTCTGCTGTAAGTTTGAGTATCATGGGGAATTTTTCTTGATGGCAAAATAGTGAACTTTGTGCCCACTAAACAGCGGCCCCAGCCAAGGAGATGGACAGCACCCTACGATTATAAGCTGCATAACATCATGATTTTTTTGGATACTGAAAGAAACTGAGATACCTATTAAAAAAAAAAGTCTTCCACAGATCTGTGTGTGGCTGTAAGACAACCAGCTGCAGCAGAAGCCTCCCCCCTCAAAGTCCCTTATCCCGGATCTCACTGCCTATGAAATTAATGTTAGTTGGACAAATCCTGCAAACAAAATTTTATCATGTAACGCACTGGGCCAATAAGGGAATTTTAACCAAAATTAAATTATAAATGCCGTGACCTTCCTGGGATGACTGCTACCCATCATGTGACACTCTAAACAACATAACAATCTAATTATATTATTACTATTTAATATAAATGTTAACCAAGGAACCTCCAGGTATATCAGATATAAACTGATTACTATTTTGAGCAAAAAATTCACAGGTGCAAGGTGCGGCATCCACATCGGTGCTCCACAGCAGCCGGACTCGCGCACTGTGACCTCCCTCTGCCGAAACGCTGATATCGGCATACTGGGCGCTAATGATGAGCGAGTTTCTAAATACTCGGATTCGCGATACTCGTAACGAGTTCTGTCTAATAGTCGCGTATGCATTCCGAATAGCGTGTGCAATGCAAGTCAATGGGGAATACTCACAATGTAACTGGTAAGGCTAAGTTCACATTTCCGTTGTTCTGTATCAGTCACATGCGTCGCTTGACGCATGTGACTGATGCGTTGTACAACGGGTGACAACGGATGACAAAGTAAAGAATTTCATTGTCGGACTCCGTTGTGTGCGGGAGGGTGCGGAGCCGAGCGGGGGGCGGAGCTGAGCGGGGGGGGCGGAGCCAGGCACTGAGGATGTCAATGGCAGTGCTGCAGTCTGCATGGCTGGGGACAGGTGAGAGTGTGTGTGTGTGTCTGTGTGTGTGTGTGTGTGTGTGTGTACATGCGGAGTGCGGGAGGGGGCGGAGCTGAGCGGGGGGCGGAGCCAGGCGCTGAGGATGTCAGTGGCAGTGCTGCGGTCTGAATGGCTGGGGACAGGTGAGAGTGTGAGTGAGTGTTGTGAGTGTGTGTGTACATGTGCAGAGTGCGGGAGGGGGCGGGGAAGTGTCGGCCTCCCTGCACACGTAACCAGACTAAATATCGGGTAAAGCAAAGCACCCGATGTTTACCTTGGTTACCCGATATTTACCTTGGTTACGGGCGTACACCGCTTAGCGCTGGCTCCTTGCACCGTAACCAGGGTAAATATCGGGTAACCAAGCAAAGCTGGTGACGTGTGCAGGGAGCTAGAGCATGCGCAGCGAAATCCGACGGATTGCACTGCTCAAAAAACGTTACATGCTGCGTTCCTCCCGCCCGGCGGTCAGTCGTTCCACGACTGATCTGTCGGGCGGAGAGTGCAACGCAGCATCATCAGTCACAATCCGCCTCTCATATAAGTCTATGGGAACAACGGAATCCGCTAAACGGATTCCGTTGTTTACCAGAGCAGCGGATTGTGACTGATACAATTTAACCGAAGTGTGAACCTAGCCTTAGGCTAAGTTCACACTTCCGTTGTTTTCAATCCGTCAGGTCCGTCAGCAACGGATCAGTTGTTTTTTAGATGTCAACTGATGCAACTGATGTGTTTTTCACAGGATTCCTTTCACAGGAATCCTGTGAAAAAACGGATCTGTTTGTGTTTGGGACAGCCCAGTGGGCGTGCCAAACATGCTGGGCATGCTCAGTAGAGCATGACGGAATCCAGCACCATAGACATCCATTGCAAGTGTGACGGATGGCGACGAATTCCTGCACGGTGCGTTGTTTTCGACGGCCCGAAAAACGTTACATTCTGCGTTGCTCCCCGCCCGGCGGTCAGTCAAAAAACGACGGACCGCGACGCAGCGGACGCAACGCAGGGTCATCAGTCGCAATCCGCCACTAATGCAAGTCTATGGGACACAACGGAATCCGCTAAACGGATTCCGTTGTTTACCATAGCAGCGGATTTCGACTGATACATTTTAGCGGAAATGTGAACTTAGCCTAACTCGACTGCCGTACTATTCGTGCGAGTAGCATTCCGGTTACTCATTACATTGCGAGTATTCCCCGTTGACTTGCATTGCACACGCTATTCGGGATGCATATGCGACTATTAGACAGAACTCGTTACGAGTATCGCGAATCCGAGTATTTCAAAACTCACTTATAATTACGGGGCGCTTCTTCTAATTACAAAACCGCCGTGTTATCAAGATGTTGAAGGGGCTTCATGATCACTAGAGGCGTCAGGATGCCATTATTCAAGTGCCGGCTTAGGAAGTTAACTCTGCACCGTACATACCGGAACAGGGTAGTGCAAATCTTTTTGCTCAATAACGAGGCCAGAATTCAATGAGAGATTTTGGGGGATTAACTGCAATCCACTCAAAATCTCAATGACAGTTATACTAATACTCAGAGCATTCAGTAAATTGCTGACTTTTCCTTTGGGATAGGCAGGGCCACCACTAAGAATTTCAGCGCCCTCTTGAGACTCCACCCCAGCTTTGTCTCCACCCCTTCCACAGTCTCACTGCCACTCTTGGAAAAACGTGTGTATATATATATATATATATATATATATATATATACACTTAGTAGAAAGAAGGGCAGCAACCACCATGCTTCTGTGCAAGAGAATTTTTTATTTTTCTTAGTGGAGCAGGAACATCAAGGTAGCAGGGAGGTGAGGAGAGGCAACCGGAGGATGACGGCGGCCATTTCGCACGTCTGTGCTTCGGCAGGTCCTGACAGACATGAAGCACAGACGTGCGAAATGGCTGCCGTCGTCCTCCGTTCCAGAAAATGAAGTATTTCACCCCTTACACCACCCCTCTCCATAATATGTCTCCCACACTTCCCCTATGTATAATATCTCCCCACACACACTGGCCCTTTGTATAATATCCCCCACACAAACTTCCCCTATGTATAATATCTCCCCACACACACTGGCCCTCTGTATAATATCCCCCACACACACTTCCCCTATGTATAATATCTCCCCACACACACTTCCCCTATGTATAATATCTCCCCACACACACTTCCCCTATGTATAATATCTCCCCACACACACTTCTCCTATGTATAATATCTCCCCACACACACTGGCCCTCTGTATAATATCCCCCACACACACTTCCCCTATGTATAATATCCCCCACACACACTTCCCCTATGTATAATATCCCCCACACACACTTCCCCTATGTATAATATCTCCCCACACACACTGGCCCTCTGTATAATATCCCCCACACACACACTGTTTGTCGCAACACTTTTGTTAAGAAACAAATAGTGGGCACCACAGTGTAATAAATATAAAAAAAGAAAGGGATCTTAACAAAAACCATGGAAAAAAATGAATTCTAAAATGAGAGCTAAAAATGTGACACCCAGCTATTTATATATAAATATGGCTTTTACTGATACAAAACATATAAGGCTGACAAAGACAAAAGGGTTAAAGCACGATTGGCAAGAGAAAAAGAATGGATGAAATAAAGGGATGGACATAATGATCTTGTACTTATCTCCAATCAAGTATCAGGGCGCGGATAATAGAATGCACAATAAGTATATAAACAAGGCAGTGTGCGCATATAAATAATATAACCCCCAAAACCCAATACCTGGCTGTAGAGCCTCACCTTAAAGATAATGTGGCAGTAAGTCTATATACGGTAGATTTCAACCTTTTTGTCAGCCTCATATGTTTTGTATCAATAAAAGCTAAGTGTATATATACAGTACCGACCAAAAGTTTGGACACAGCTTCTCATTCAATGAGTTTTCTTTATTTTCAGGACTCTGAAAATTGTAGATTCACATTGAAGGCATCAAAACTTTGAATGAACACATGTGGAATGAAATACTTAACAAAAAAGTGTGAAACAACTGAAAATATATCTTATATTCTAGGTTCTTCAAAGTAGCCACCTTTTGCTTTGATTACTGCTTTGCACACTCTTGGCATTCTCTTGATGAGCTTCAAGAGGTAGTCACCGGAAATGGTTTTCCAACAGTCTTGAAGGAGTTCCCAGAGATGCTTAGCACTTGTTGGCCCTTTTGCCTTCACTCTGCAGTCCAGCTCACCCCAAACCATCTCGATTGGGTTCAGGTCTGGCACAGATTTCCACTGGTCTAATGTCCATTCCTTGTGTTCTTTAGCCCAAACAAGTCTCTTCTGCTTGTTGCCTGTTCTTAGCAGTGGTTTCCTAGCAGCTATTTTACCATGAAGGCCTGCTGCACAAAGTCTCCTCTTAAGGCCGGGGTCACACGGGGATTACTGCGATCCCCTCGCATGACACTCGGCTCCCGCTGGCAGTACAGCAGAGCCGAGTGTCATACTAGTGTTCCTGCGACTGAGGTCTGATCGTGGGAGCGGACCTCAGCTGCGGGGGATGGGCCGGCACTGAGGAGGGGCAGGCTGGTGCTGCGGAGGGGAGGGAGGGATTTATCTCCCTCTCTCCTCCGTAGCCGGCTATTGCCATTCTCGCACTGCACTCGCGGCACAACTCAGCAGCTGCAGAACATCATGGTACACTCTACAGCTGCTGCAGAACATCATTCATGGTACACACCTCATCTGCAGCAGAACACCATGATACACACCTTAGCCAATGCAGAACCTCATGGTACACACCTCAGCTGCTGCAGAACATCATGGTACACACCTCAGCTGCTGCAGAACATCATGGTACACTCTACAGCTGCTGCAGAACATCATTCATGGTACACACCTCATCTGCAGCAGAACACCATGATACACACCTCAGCTGCTGCAGAACATTATGGTACACACCTCAGCTGCTGCAGAACATCATGGTACACTCTACAGCTGCTGCAGAACATCATTCATGGTACACACCTCATCTGCAGCAGAACACCATGATACACACCTCAGCTGCTGCAGAACATCATGGTACACACAAAAGCTGAAGTTGCCATTCTATTTGATCAGCAGCCAAAATAGAATAAAAACAAAGAACTTTTATAATCCACTGACAGCGTTTGATCATCAGTCTTTAAGGAGTTAACTTGTATTTAATGTGACTATCTATGGGTCCAGTAGCTGTGCTAGGTAAAAAAAATTGTCCAGTTTTGTCATGAAAGTTTCAAAAGGAAAATATAAAATAAACTTCCAAAAATGTAAGAACACGTAATAAAAGGAATCTAGTATAGCATAATAAAATAATGCTTTCTTGCAATATAAAAAATGTTAAAAAATACACGTAGTAATTATTCATAGCCAGTACATGGCGAGGACACAAAAGAAATAGGACAATAGCATGGGACACATGAAAAGTGCAAAATAAAAAAGCATAAAAAAGCATTACATGGTCAGACGGTGGATGTAAAAACCACCTATGTGTAGTACCCTAACATCACCACTAGATGGCTCTAAAGTACACAGAGTGCTTCATTTAACGTATTTATGCAGAAGCTCCCAGGTGCAGAGCCAGAGGGAGAGCGATTGTGCTGGGTACTGCTCTATACTGGATGCAGCATCAGGGTGCTCGGGTACGCGCAGTGCTCAGCCGAGTATCACAGGTGCTCAGATAGGTTGTTCGTGAACGATTTGACACACAAAAAGTCGCCTCCCTTCAGTGAATATGAGCAGGCACCCCAGTGAGGGCGGCCTGCAGTCTCTGAATGGCTTTCAATGGGGGTAGAAACAACGTGATCGGATGTAGTGTGTTAAACAAGAAAAAAATGAATACAGGGGGTCTAATTTTGCGTCAGAGAGTCCCAGAGCTTGACTTCTCCCTCTGCACTCGTGTAGAGCTGAGCGACATATGGTGTCTCAAAATAATATTCTGGGGAACTCCATTATGGAGAGGAGCTATCCAAATTATACACGTCCTCTTTATACATCTGAAAATAACTTTAAAGGGGTTACCTAGAAGCAAAAATACATTGCTGGGTTCAGAAACAGCGCCACATCTGTCCACAGGTTGTGTTTGGCATTGCAACTCAGCTAAAAGGGAATCTGTCAGCAGGGTTTTTGCTACCTCATCTGACAGCAACATAATGTATACTAATTAAAGAATGTACGTCTGGAACACCAATGGTGGGAACAAGGTGCAAGACTCAAAAATATACAACTAAACAATAGGATAAAGAGTTGCACACAAGTCACAATGTAGAGTGGAGTAATGAAAAGCAAAACTGCTATGGGAATACTAGACTGAAAAACACAATGAACTATCTGAACAAACGAAAAACATGAAAATGGAATATGCGTAACTGCTTTGAATAAGCCATTGTGTTGATCAATGCAAAAGAGCCCAAAAACCACGCCAAGGTAATCTCTATTTTCATAGCAGTTATGCATATTCCATTTCCATGTTTTTCATTTTTTCAGAAAGTTCATTGTATTTTTCAGTCTAGTATTCCCATAGCCGTTCTGCTTTTCATCATTCCCCTATACATTGTGATTGGTGTGCAACTCTTTATCCTATTGTATAATTATGTTTTTGAGTCTTGCACCCTGTTCACACCATTGGAGTTCCAGACATACATTCTTTAATTAGCATGCACTTTCTGTCTGAGAACCCTGCTCCACCAATAGCCATGTGTCTTATTTCACACATATATAGCTTGGTCCTTTGCTTCCCATACAAAGCAAGTTTTTTAACTGCAGGTGAGGTTACACAAGATAGGGACCCCAATAATAGAGATTACCTTGGCGTTGGTTTTGGGGCTCTTTTGCATTGATCAATACAATGGATAAACATCTCTTATATTCCTATTATTAATAGCAGTTATGCACATACCATTTTCATGTTTTCATTTGTTCAGATAGTCCATTATATTTTTCAGTCTAGTATTCCCATAGCAGTTCTTCTTTTCATTATTCCCCTATACATTGTGACTAGTGTGCAACTCTTTAGCCTAATGTATAGCAACATGATGTAAGCAAAGAGATTCTGAATCCAATGGTGTAGCAAATAGGTTACTGTGTGCTGCCGTTGTCACATAATCAAAGAACTGAGTTTTAACTATGCAGCTGAGCTGGAAGAGCTCTCCTGCCCATACTAGGCTCTCAATAGAAATTGTGCAGTGACTGTGATATGTCAATCACAGAAGGGGGTGTTAAACTTCTCTGTACATTAGTTTGTAGTTCTGCAATGTTAATCACATGACCGAAGAATTATAGATGCGAAACGCGCGTCGGGTGCACGGGGATGCCGCAGCTCAGCCCCTCTTGTGGACTTCTATTATAGCTAATCATGGACTGTATCCATCCCCTTTGGATTTTCATCATATCTGTATTTTTGATTTCAGATATTTATATACAATTCAGTATGTGCAGTACTTTTAGGCACACTTGTGTCCTTTGTGAACTGTAATTTTATGTGAAGGACGCACTTATCCTCAGACACACTTGTGCCCGCCCTACATTGGCCTTTGGCATTATTTGTCATTATTTATTTATATATATCATGGTCATTCACATTAAGATTTGTTACAGTTAGGTCCAGAAATATTTGGACAGTGACACAAGTTTTGTTATTTTAGCTGTTTACAAAAACATGTTCAGAAATACAATTATATATATATAATATGAAGAAAAAACAGAAAGCCAGCACTAAATGTGCACTTCAGCACTAAACATTCCAAACTGTACTTATATAAAAATTTTGAGATTTTTGGCAAAAAATTGCAATTTCTTGAGCTGCCTCGCCACGTCACAGCAAATCTCATTTGAGGCAGTCCTACACTAAAATATTTTTATAAAATGTGCCATACGGCCTCACATATGAATAATAGAACTGCTCTTAGCAGCACTCACCTGGTCTATTTCAATCCCGTACCCATGAGTCATGGCTGTGGGCGGGACAGGTCCAAGCAAATGCTGCATGAAGTAAATAGCCTGTGGACAGGGTCTGATGACTGAATGTGAACAGTCACCAACCGCCAAAATCTAGACAGATGGAATACATCCCAAATTGAGGTGCATAGCAAGGTGGAGGTCAACCACCGACCAATTCAATGAAGAAAAAACAAAAAGCCAGCACCAAATGTGCACTACAGCACTAAAAATTCCAAACTGTACTTATAAAAATTTTGAGATTTTTGGCAAAAAAATTGCAATTTCTTGAGCTGCCTCGCCACGTCACGGCAAATCTCATTTGAGGCAGTCCTACACTAGTGCACTAGTGAGTGCTGCTAAGAGCAGTTCTACTGTTCATATGTGAGGCCGTATGGCACATTTTATAAAAATATTTTAGTGTAGGACTGCCTCAAATGAGATTTGCCATGACGTGGCGGGGTAGCTCAAGAAATTGCAATTTTTTTGCCAAAAATCTCAAAATTTTTATAATAAGTACAGTTTGGAATGTTTAGTGCTGAAGTGCACATTTGGTGCTGGCTTTTTGTTTTTTCTTCATATATATAATATGGGCTGAAAGTGCACACTCCCAGCTGAAATATGAGAGTTTTCACATCCAAATCGGAGAAAGGGTTTAGGAATCATAGCTCTGTAATGCATAGCCTCCTCTTTTTAAAGGGACCAAAAGTAATTGGACAAGGGACTCTAAGGGCTGCAATTAACTCTGAAGGCGTCTCCCTCGGTAACTTGTAATCAATGAAGTAGTTAAAAGGTCTGGGGTTGATTACAGGTGTGTGGTTTTGCATTTGGAAGCTGTTGCTGTGACCAGACAACATGCGGTCTAAGGAACTCTCAATTGAGGTGAAGCAAAACATCCTGAGGCTGAAAAAAAAGAAAAAATCCATCAGAGAGATAGCAGACATTCTTGGAGTAGCAAAATCATCAGTCGGGTACATTCTGAGAAAAAAGGAATTGACTGGTGAGCTTGGGAACTCAAAAAGGCCTGGGCGTCCACGGATGTCAACAGTGGTGGATGATCGCCGCATACTTTCTTTGGTGAAGAAGAACCCGTTCACAACATCAACTGAAGTCCAGAACACTCTCAGTGAAGTAGGTGTATCTGTCTCTAAGTCAACAGTAAAGAGAAGACTCCATGAAAGTAAATACAAAGGGTTCACATCTAGATGCAAACCATTCATCAATTCCAAAAATAGACAGGCCAGAGTTAAATTTGCTGAAAAACACCTCATGAAGCCAGCTCAGTTCTGGAAAAGTATTCTATGGACAGATGAGACCAAGATCAACCTGTACCAGAATGATGGGAAGAAAAAAAGTTTGGAGAAGAAAGGGAACGGCACATGATCCAAGGCACACCACATCCTCTGTAAAACATGGTGGAGGCAACGTGATGGCATGGGCATGCATGGCTTTCAATGGCACTGGGTCACTTGTGTTTATTGATGACATAACAGCAGACAAGAGTAGCCGGATGAATTCTGAAGTGTACCGGGATATACTTTCAGCCCAGATTCAGCCAAATGCCGCAACGTTGATCGGACGGCGCTTCATAGTACAGATGGACATTGACCCCAAGCATACAGCCAAAGCTACCCAGGAGTTCATGAGTGCAAAAAAGTGGAACATTCTGCAATGGCCAAGTCAATCACCAGATCTTAACCCAATTGAGCATGCATTTCACTTGCTCAAATCCAGACTTAAGACGGAAAGACCCACAAACAAGCAAGACCTGAAGGCTGCGGCTGTAAAGGCCTGGCAAAGCATTAAGAAGGAGGAAACCCAGCGTTTGGTGATGTCCATGGGTTCCAGACTTAAGGCAGTGATTGCCTCCAAAGGATTCGCAACAAAATATTGAAAATAAAAATTTTTTTTTTGGGTTTGGTTTATTTGTCCAATTACTTTTGACCTCCTAAAATGTGGAGTGTTTGTAAAGAAATGTGACAATTCCTACAATTTCTATCAGATATTTTTGTTCAAACCTTCAAATTAAACGTTACAATCTGCACTTGAATTCTGTTGTAGAGGTTTCATTTCAAATCCAATGTGGTGGCATGCAGAGCCCAACTCGCGAAAATTGTGTCACTGTCCAAATATTTCTGAACCTAACTGTATATTATTTTCTTTCTGCACATTTTGTTTGGTTGGATCTATTGTTTTCAGTCCCTTATTATTTTTTCTTTACCTTTATAGTTTATCTGTTAGGTCCTCCCAATTTCCACCATCTTCCCCTTGGTATGTTCCATTTCTGATACTGTTTTATATGGTTTTTTTTAGTACTGTGATTTTATTATAATAAAGGGTCATATTCATATGTGTTTGTGTGGCGCCCTGGACAAGCCAGGGGCCACAGAGAACAACACCAACACACCCCACACTCCCGGTCAGGCACACCTAAGTTAGATAAAAACCCTTGTTGCCTTCCTCCAGGGGCTGATGTCCACACCAAGGGGTGGAGCCAGGCGGTTGGTCTCCGCCCACCGAGGAGTTCACAGTCCTGGAGGTGGAAAAAGTAGACAGTTCAGTTTGGAGTAGAGTGGAAAGAGGAGTGAAGTAGCAGTTGAGCAGACTGAAGTTGGTCCGGGTGTGTGGCCCGGACGGATCAGCAAGGTTGGCAGACGGTGGTGACCGTCTGCAGGAGTGGCCTATTGGAGCTTGCCGTAAGGACCGTGGACGGGCGGTGGCCCGGCGGTACCGGAACGGTACGCAAAGAGAAGCCAGCACCATTTGGCAGGGGCTTACGGACCCCGGCAAGGCTAGGAGTCGCCGTGAATTTGCCAAATCCGTTAGCGAAGGGAACCTCCTGGGTTTCCCAGCAGCCAAGTCCCGACAGAAGGCAACAGTCCAACCGAGAGAGGGAAACACAGTCACCGCCAAGGCAACCGTTTCCCAGGGCCAGAGCCTGCGGGCAAAAGGGGCTCCTTCAGCACATATCCAAGCTGGGGAGCGGGTTACCGGTGGGAACCCATTGGAACCGTTACACGACATAGGTGCAGGGAAAGGCAGTCACCATGAACCTGCCGGGAGAAACAACATCGCAGCCGTCTGTGGGACCCGTCCATCCAGCCGTGTGTTTTACCGAGAACTGTGTCCTCATCATTGGCTGAGTGAGTACCACCGTGCCGTGCGGCACAGCGTTGCCCCTGTGACCCTGCACCTCACCAGGCCCTGTAACCCGCCTGCCATCCATCCCAACCCCCATCACCGGGCCCCGGGACAACCAACCCCCTACCCACGGAGGGGAGAACTAACATCCAGGCTGCTCCCTGTCATCGCTCCCGGGATCCCCGTCCAGAGCAGCGGTGGTGTCACCAATATCACCACAACCGTGGGTGGCGTCACGGACAATATCAAATCCCCACAATCCAATCCCCACTCTTTTCACTCACGGGCGAGGAGCGCCGCTCGAGTCCCCGGGATCCGGTCCACCGCTTGAGCCACCACCGAGCAGCAGCAGCAGCGGCCGGACCCAAGCAGTGGGAGAGCGCAGCGTCCCCTCCTCCACCCGCGACATTTGCATATCCTTTTTGTTCGTAATGTTAATCTAAGGGTAATAAAGCCGTTAGTTTAAGTAAACAATCATACACACACACAGATAAGAGAGGCAAGGTTGCCTTTTGTTTTTTAACCCCTACAGCATGCTGTCCTCAGCTTACATAGCTAAAACCTGCTGACAGATTCCCTTTAATTCCTTATGCTAAATGGTACAATGATTTTTAGTTTCCCTCCGGTCCCTTGGAAACGTAAATTGTGATTTCTGGTTTGGTTTTATAACATAAGACAGTGTTTCCACTTATCAGAGTGGAACCTCCACGATCGTCAGCAGTATAAATAGTCTAAAAAGTTTCACTTACCGCAAAATGGCCCCCAAGGTTAAACATCTGGTATTAATAAAGGGATCATCATGAGGCATTTATGGGAATTTGTTTGGTATTTCCATTTTTAGAAATAGAACCAAAACAAGAAAACAATTTTACTGCATCGTGCTCACGAGAAATCCTTCACTCTTGTGATCATAATAATCAGAATCATCTGAAAAACCATGTGCAAATAAATAATGGAAAACTCCTATATCAATAAACCTCAGAAAAACATGGAGCCAAAATCCATAATGATCAGGAATGATAATTTTATTAGACAAAAATAAAAATGTACATGCAAAAAATCATCAAGCAGTATGTATAACAAATGGGGGAATATAAAGTGCAGAAAGGAATTGTATACATAATCTTCAGGGCATGGAATGGATAGGGCATAAAGTATGGATCAAAAAAGATATATATATATATATATATATATATATATGTATATATATATCAAGCTGAAAATATTGTACTATGACTGGTTCCATGTGCAACAAATAATAGAATAAATATATAATAAACATCAATATTGCATAACACCCAATAGAACACAACTAAGAGCGGTAAGGTCTGTAGTAAGTACTCACGGCCAGTGGAGGGCAGTCCAGTTCAACAAAAATATTATTAATTACAGCAAGTGAAGTGATCCAACTTACCCATATTATCCTGCCTCAGGAATGTAAACAATACCGGCCCCGACGCGCGTTTCGTGTTGGGCTTTCTCGGGGGGCCATTTATCAGAGTGGAACCTCCACGATCATCAGCAGTATAAATAGCCTCAAAGTTTCACTTACCGCAAAATGGGCCCCAAGGTCAAACATCTGGTATTAATAAAGGGATCATCATGAGGCATTTATGGGAATTCGTTTGGTATTTCCATTTTTAGAAATAGAACGAAAACAAGAAAACAATTTACTGCATCGTGTTCACGAGAAATCCTTAACTCTTGTGATCATAGTAGAGTTTCCCAAAAAGCACCAGGTATTGGCCAGGTAAGGTGCCTCTGTCCGGTTTCCATGTACGCATTGATGCTAAAAACTAACCAAATACTGATGGGAATCTGATGAAAGCCCGCTGATGCTTCTTTTCCAGTCCTCCTCTCTTCTTAAGGCCATGTTCACTCTAAAGTATTAGAAATCAGGCTAGTTGCATCCTCAAATTGTGGATGTGACCGGCTCCATGTGCATCATCACCGATGGCTGCCGGCACTGCTCTTACATTGCATGCATTATTATGGTCCGTAAAATGAACCAAAGTAGTGCACGCTGTGATTTTTTTCGGCAAAGTGCACTATGTGACATGGTAGTCTCTATGTGCAGTCCGAGAAGCACGCAGACCCAGTATACTCTGGTGAGGTAGCGTGGCATATGTTAGCATGGCCATGTGTCCAGTCAAAGTCATCCATATACTACACATCCCAAAACTTACCATTGGTCTCAGGACAAATCAGTAAGAGATGCATGGGCGGGCCATAAGGCATACAATGTAGGGAATATAGCAGCTTTATAAACACGGAGATATGTCTAGATTTTTCCTGGCACCATGGCTCACACAGACCTATACATGTCAGTAGGTTCATGAAAAACACAAGGGACACAGACAAGAATTGCAGATCTTTAAGTGTTAAAGATGTGCAAATGTAAGGGAGCAGGATGGCAAAAGATGCATTTGACATCGCCATCTGCTGCCCAGAGGAGGCAAATAGGAACTAAACAGTGAAGAGTGTGTTTTCTCAAGACAAGAGTTCGGAAGAGACGCCGTGTCAGGTGACGGTTGTGGCACAATTACTAAATTTTAAAGGCCAGGACGGCAAAGAAGGGGTGAGGAGTCGGCGTCAGAACCAGCATCAGGAAGGTTATGTTGTAGCAAAGCAGGCTTGACCCACCATTGTTGTGAAAGGGCCCTAGAGTGGTCGGATTCTGGATAAGGCCTGATGTAGACATGCATCAGTAGATGCTTGTGACCGACGCCAGTAGAACAACCCTAACCAGCACCTGTAAAAGCCCATGACCTGTGCTAGTAGAAGCCCTAACCTGCAACAGTAGAAGACCATAACCTATGCCAGTAAAAGCCCATGACCAAAGACATACCAGGACCGTTCCTGTGGGCCATTGCTTCCTGTGCAGACATATGGTATTGAGTGGGAACTAAGGGGTACTTTGCACGTTGCGACATCGCTACTGCGATCTCGTCAGGGTCAAATCGAAAGTGACGCACATCCGGCGCCGGTAACGACGTCGCAACGTGTAAAGCCTAGAAGCACCGATAAACGATCGCAAAAGCGTCGAAAATCGGTGATCTGTGTAGTGTCGGTCATTTCCATAATTTCGCTGCAGCGACAGGCACGATGTTGTTCCCCGTTCCTGCGGTAGCACACATCGCTGTGTATGAAGCCGCAGGAGCGAGGAACATCTCCTTACCTGCGTCCCGCCTGCATTGAGGAAGGAAGGAGGGGGGCGGGATGTTTACATCCCGCTCATCTCCGCCCCTCCGCTTCTATTGGCCGCCTGCCGTGTGATGTCGCTGTGATGCCGCACGACCCGCCACCTTAGGAAGGAGGCGGGTTTCCGACGAGAGCGACGTCGCAGGGCAGGTAAGTGCGTGTGAAGCTGCCGTAGCGATAATGTTAAGAGCATGTTCAGAGCAACTTCAGAGCATGAAGACCGCCAGTCAGTAAAGTGTGTGCAGAGATCCCCCAACTTGGACTTCGACCTAGCAGATAGAGTCTCTATGTCACGGCACGGACTTCGGGAAATTCCAGCGTGAGGCCAAACACACAACTTAACAGGGGTAACACCACGACAAACAAGGGGTACACCAGGGACACTTTAACAACAGTGGGCCCTGATGCTAGTGAGATGCTAGCCAGTCCTTATACAGTCTCCTCACTTGTTGCCGAGCAGGAACCTGAAGCCCTGAGTGACCCTACAATAGCCCTGGCTAAGGTGTGGGTAGGTAAGGATCACTAGTCCTACCGCTGCACTGAAATAACACACTAGGGAAGACAGACACATGATGAAAACAACAAGGAAGTGCTGCAGTCAGACCCAAGACTGCAGCCACCAAAGCATCTTCAAGAGAGGGCTCCACCAGCTCCTTACACCTCCAGGCCAAACATCCAAATGAATGAGAATAACCAGCACCCTCTGCTGGTAGCAGAGGGTATATAACGGGACTGGGAGTGGTCCCAAACCGGAAACATCTAAGATCATAATGAGACTGCTTGATGGCAGGGGTAATACTGACATTAACTCTCTGTTCCTCAAATGAAAGGGAATACATTTAAATAGCAGAGACTTACAAGGAAAAGTGAGACTCAGACCCAGAACCTGTCCCTAAACTCTTAAAGGACAAAGACAACCGTGACAATCTGACCCATTACGGCCTGTGCACTATTTCATATTGTTTAGTTAAGCAGGCGAAGGTAACAAGTGGGGTAACACTGTCATTTTCCTGGTAAAAGGATTTAGATAAGACAACGCCGGTGGTGACCGTTATCTGGTGGTGGACCTCATATCATGTAAAGAATACTGTGATTGTATTCCACATAGTTGTGCCACATTTCTTCACCATAAAATAACTTGATTTATCACTATTGTGTGCCATACCCTCATTTCTTATTTAAAGCACTAATTCTTCATTTGGGCAAAGTTACCGCTGTCTCCTCATTATCTGCGCTGCTGCATCCGATCACCTGCTTATACAAAGATGATAGATAGATAGATAGATAGTATAGGAATTAACTAAATAAATATATAAATAAATGAAAAAAACAACAAGAAGTACCTCTCATTTTAGATAACCAGAAAAGGGAAAGCAGACAGCTGTGGGCTCATAGTATCATGTTGGGAAGGTCCAAGGTTATTGGGCCCTTCCCAGCCTAAAAATAGCAGCCTGCAGCCTCCCCAGAAATGGATCATCACAAGATGATCCACATCTGGAATATGGGATCCAGTTTTGGGCTCCACATTTTAAAAAGGACATTCATAAGTTAGAGTCAGTTCAAAGGCGGTAACTAGACTACTACAAGGAATGGAGGCCGCCCATATGATGAGAGGTTGAACAAGTTAGATTTGTTTAGCTTAGAAAAAAGACATCTCAGAGGAGATCTCATTTATATGTATAAATACATGTGTGGTCAATATAAAGGACTGGCGCATGACTTATTCCTTCCAAAGACAGTACTAAGGACCAGGGGGCACTCACTGCGAGTGGAAGAAAAGCGATTCCGGCAGCTAAATAGGAAAGGGTTCTTTACAGTTAGAGCAGTCAGACTGTGGAATACACTACCACAAGAGGTAGTAATGGCAGATACTATAACAGCTTTTATATCAGGGCTGGATGATTTCCTCAGTGCACACAACATTTTTTGCTATAAGTGACTTGGCGACAAAATGTAGAACTGGTGGAGGAAGCGTGAACTAGATGGACACTGTTCTTTTTTCAACCTATGTTACTATGTAACAAGATGATCTAATTCTTTTCCTCGTGTCATCCTGATTGCCTTGGTGCTTTGGCAGTCAGGTAATGGTTTTTGGGTTGATGTCAGCTGTGTTGTGTCCAAAAACACAGCTGGCATCAAGCCATGATGTTAGATATGCAGAGGTGTCTATTAGAAAACTCCATTTCTGGAGAGGCTGCGGGCTGCTATTTTTAGGCTGGTAAGGGCCCAATAATCATGGACCTCCCCAGCCTGATAATATCAGCTCACAGCTGTTTGCTTTACCTTTGATGGTTTCCAAAAATGGGGGGGGAGACTCCATATCATTTTTTCCATTTGATAATTTATTTATTTAAATAGAAAGCTGTACACACTATTATTTATTTATATTATCTATTATCTATCTATTTCTCTATTATTTTTGCAAATCTATGACATAAAAATCATTCGTTTCTTGAATGCTTTTTATTCCGATATGTGTCACTTGGATAGCACACTGATGACACACATGGATAGCACACGGATGACACACGGGTGGTCAAAAAAGGACCATACAAGTGTGGAGGGTTTTGCTCACGTGTGAAAGGGGCATTACCCAGTTTTGACAAGGAGCATAGGCGTAGGCAAACAGTGAGATGTCTATACAAAGTATACATTTTTATAGAACCACTATACAAAAAGTGTAATACCATTACAATAAATCTTTGTAACTTTTTTGGAACAATATGAAAGGTAATAAAAAAAAAATTGGTGCAAAAAAATCAGTGTACTCCTCCCTTGGTACTTGAGTTTCAGCATTAATGTTGTTGATTCGAAAGTCAATCAATTAATTTGATTCACCACAGTTTCCTATTATGTACACTGTATTGCAGTATTATTACGTGGACACTCCCATTTCATAGTATAAGATATAGCAATGTGTTTTTTGTTTTTGTTCTTTTTTTTTAGGAAAGCTTTTAAGATTAATTTTAAAATTTATTATAAAAAGTGGCAACCAAAAACTTGAGGAAAACCACCACGTAGTAATAAAGAACCGGCTTTTACTCGCCCGGTTCCCTTCATTCGTCTTCTTAGTCCTCACCCACGTCCATCGGGATTAATCATTCCTTCTGTTCTTATTCTACACGAGTGAAGAATCGGATAAAAGCTTAGATGTAAGAATAGCAGCAATTTGTGCGCAGCTTCTGCTCATCTTCCCAGGCTTTCTAACCATGACTTGCTCGCACGTGGCCATGGAGGGTGATAATGGTTTCATATTCATGTTCTATTCATAGTGGCCGCCTTCTATATATATCCCATGTGGCCCACTTTCCCAGGAAATTCCTATTTTGTTTTCCCACTGAATATCTGTAATGGCGCGCTCCTTACTGCTCAGGGAGAGAGGTTATTAAAGGGAATGTGTAATCAGAAAGTGACCTCTTGCTTAAATCAGGTTTGTATGTTACTGCATTTTTCTAATTGTTTGTTTCTCATTTCACTATTTATATTAAAAAAATGTTTAGAAGACTTTTCAGCAGTCTCACCAGCATCATAGGCAACATTAGAATGACCGTTAACATCGGTATATACAGTAGATAAGACAGGACCCACCATTCATAATAGATGTCACAGCTCACCTCCTCCTCCTGTATAATGACTGATAACGCCTCTATATACAGTAGATAAGACAGGATGCACTATTCACAATAGATGTCACAGCTCACCTTCTCCTCCTCTACAATGACTGATAACACCTCTATATACAGTAAATAACACAGAATCCACCATTCAGAATAGGTGGTCACAGCTCACCTCCTCCTCCCGTACAATGACTGATAACGCCTCTATATACAGTAGATAAGACAGGATGCACTATTCACAATAGTTGTCACAGCTCACCTTCTCCTCCTCTACAATGACTGATAACACCTCTATATACAGTAAATAACACAGAATCCACCATTCACAAAAGGTGATGTCACAGCTCACCTCCTCCTCCTGTACAATGACTGATAACGCCTCTATATACAGGGTGGGCCATAAGTATGGATACACCCTGGGTGGGCCATAAGTATGGATACACCCTGATAAAATGGAAGTGGTTGCTGATATCACCTTACCGTTTGTGGCATATTAGTACATGGGAGGGGCAAAAAATTTGAGGCTGGGTGATGCCATGGGTTTATTTGGGTGTATCCATACTTATGGCCAACCCTGTATAGTAGATAAGACAGGATCCACCATCCACAATAGGTGATGTCACAGCTCACCTCCTCCTCCTATACAATGACTGATAACACTTCTATATATAGTAGATAAGACAGGATTCACTAATCATAATAGATGTCACAGATCACCTCCTCCTCCTCTTGTACAATGACTGATAACAACTCTATATACAAGAGATAATACAGAATCCACCATTCACAATAGGTGATGTCACAGCTCACCTCTTCCCCGTCCTTTACAATGACTGATAACACCTCTATACACTGTGTGCAGAATTATTAGGCAAATGAGTATTTTGATCACATGATACGTTTTTCACATGTTGTCCTACTCCAGGCTGTATAGTGAGAGCCAACTACCAATTAAGTAAATCAGGTGATGTGCATCTCTGTAATGAGGAGGGGTGCGGTGTAATGACATCAACACCCTATATAAGGTGTGCTTAATTATTAGGCAACTTCCTTTCCTTTGGCAAAATGGGTCAGAAGAGAGATTTGACGGGCTCTGAAAAGTCCATATTGTGAGATGTCTTGCAGAGGGATGCAGCAGTGTTGAAATTGGCAAACTTTTGAATCGTGATCACCGAACAATCAAGTGTTTCATGGCAAATAGCCAACAGGGTCGCAAGAAGCGTGTTGGGCAAAAAAGGCGCAAAATAACTGCCCATGAATTGAGGAAAATCAAGCGTGAAGCTGCCAAGATGCCATTTGCCATCACTTTGGCCATATTTCAGAGCTGCAACGTTAATGGAGTATCAAAAAGCACAAGGTGTGCCATACTCAGGGACATGGCCAAGGTAAGGAAGGCTGAAAAACCACCACCTCTGAACAAGAAACATAAGATAAAACGTTAAGACTGGGCCAAGAAATATCTTAAGACTGATTTTTCAAAGGTTTTATGGACTGATGAAATGAGGGTGACTCTTGATGGGCAGATGGATGGGCCAGAGGCTGGATCAGTAAAGGCCAGAGAGCTCCGCTCCGACTCAAACGCCAGCAAGGTGGAGGTGGGTACTGGTATGGGCTGGTATCATCAAAGATGAACTTGTGGGACCTTTTCGGGTTGAGGATGGAGTGAAGCTCAACTCCCAGACCTACTGCCAGTTTCTGGAAGACAACTTCTTCAAGCAGTGGTACAGGAAGAAGTCGGTATCGTTCAAGAAAAACATGATTTTCATGCAGAACAATGCTCCATTACATGCATCCAACTACTCCACAGCGTGGCTGGCCAGTAAAGGTCTAAAAGATGAGAAAATAATGGCATGGCCCCCTTGTTCACCTGATCTGAACCCCATAGAGAACCTGTGGTCCCTCATAAAATGTGAGATCTACAGGGAGAGAAAACAGTCCACCTCTGGGAACAGTGTCTGGAGGCTGTGGTGGCTGCTGTACGCAATGTTGATGGTAAACAGATCAAGCAATGACAGAATCTATGGATGGTCGGCTGCTGAGTGTCATCATAAAGAAAGGGGGCTATATTGCTCACTAATTTTTGGGGGGTTTGTTTTTGCATTTCAGAAATGTTTATTTCTACATTTTGTGCAGTTATATTGGTTTACCTGGTGAACATAAACAAGTGAGATGGGAATAGATTTGGTTATTATTAAGTTGCCTAATACTTCTGCACAGTAATAGTTACCTGCACAAACAGATATCCTCCTAAGATAGCCAAATCTAAAAAACCCCGCTCCAACTTCCAAAAATATTAAGCTTTGATATTTATGAGTCTTTTTGGGTTGATTGGGAACATAGTTGTTGATCAATAATAAAATAAATCCTCTAAAATACAACTTGCCTAATAATTCTGCACACGGTGTATAAATCACATTTCCTGTAAGCACCTCACATTTGCTGTAAGCACATCACATTTGCTGTAAGCACCTCACATGGGCTGTAAGCACCTCACATTTGCTGTAAGCACCTCACATTTGCTGTAAGCACATCACATTTGCTGTAAGCACCTCACATTGGCTGTAAGCACCTCACATTGGCTGTAAGCACCTCACATTGGCTGTAAGCACATCACATTTGCTGTAAGCACCTCACATTGGCTGTAAGCACATCACATTTGCTGTAAGCACCTCACATGGGCTGTAAGCACATCACATTTGCTGTAAGCACCTCACATTTGCTGTAAGCACATCACATTTGCTGTAAGCACCTCACATTTGCTGTAAGCACATCACATTTGCTGTAAGCACCTCACATGGGCTGTAAGCACCTCACATTTGCTGTAAGCACCTCACATTTGCTGTAAGCACCTCACATTTGCTGTAAGCACATCACATTTGCTGTAAGCACCTCACATTGGCTGTAAGCACCTCACATTGGCTGTAAGCACCTCACATTGGCTGTAAGCACATCACATTTGCTGTAAGCACCTCACATTGGCTGTAAGTACATCACATTTGCTGTAAGCACCTCACATTTGCTGTAAGCACATCACATTTGCTGTAAGCACCTCACATTTGCTGTAAGCACCTAACATTTGCTGTAAGCATATCTCATTTGCTGTAAGCATATCACATTTGCTGTAAGCACCTCACATTTGCTGTAAGCATCTCACATTTGCTGTAAGCACCTCACGTTTAGTGTAAGCACCTCACATTTGCTGTAAGCATATCACATTTGCTGTAAGCACATCTTCCAGTTTATATTTGGTGTCTACGTAGAAGGGGGAAGGGGCACTTCTGTGGGCAAAAGGGCTATAACAGGCATCAAACTTATCTGCCTGCTAAAAGGAAAAGTTACTGAACCAATAGCTTGTATACAAATAAAGATTTATTACTATTTACTCTTCCTTATAATAATGTCGTCTTGGAACTTCACCAGTTTTTATATTAATTTGAAGTTTCTTTTTTTAGATTCTTTTCAAAATAAATTGAAAATGTATTAAATGTTACCGGTGTTAACTGAAAAGATCGAGTGAACAAGAGCAAAGAAAATTACACCGACATTAAGATTAATATTCACCAGACTCTGTAAATTATAGAACTTGCACTGTTTACTGATGTTCTAAAGAAATAAGGGAACAATCAGGTATGAGTCTTATACATAGGGGCAGCATTATAGTAGTTATATTCTTGTACATACAGTGCCTATAAGTAGTATTCAACCCCCTGCAGATTTATCAGGTTTACACATTCGGAATTAACTTGGCATTGTGACACTTGGACTGTAGATCAGCCTGGAAGTGTGAAATGCACTGCAGCAAAAAAGAATGTTATTTCTTTTTTTATTTTTTTTTTAAATTGTGAAAAGTTTATTCAGAGGATCATTTATTATTCAACCCCTCAAACCACCAGAATTCTGTTTGGTTCCCCTAAAGTATTAAGAAGTATTTTAGGCACAAAGAACAATGAGCTTCACATGTTTGGATTAATTATCTCTTTTTCCAGCCTTTTCTGACTAATTAAGACCCTCCCCAAACTTGTGAACATCACTCATACTTGGTCAACATGGGAAAGACAAAGGAGCATTCCAAGGCCATCAGAGACAAGATCGTGGAGGGTCACAAGGCTGGCAAGGGGTACAAAACCCTTTCCAAGGAGTTGGGCCTACCTGTCTCCACTGTTGGGAGCATCATCCGGAAGTGGAAGGCTTATGGAACTACTGTTAGCCTTCCACGGCCTGGACAGCCTTTGAAAGTTTCCACCCGTGCCGAGGCCAGGCTTGTCCGAAGAGTCAAGGCTAACCCAACGACAACAAGGAAGAAGCTCCGGGAAGATCTCATGGCAGTGGGGACATTGGTTTCAGTCAATACCATAAGTAACGTACTCCACCGCAATGGTCTCCGTTCCAGACGAGCCCATAAGGTACCTTTACTTTCAAAGCGTCATGTCAAGACTCGTCTACAGTTTGCTCATGATCACTTGGAGGACTCTGAGACAGACTGGTTCAAGGTTCTCTGGTCTGATGAGACCAAGATCGAGATCTTTGGTGCCAACCACACACGTGACGTTTGGAGACTGGATGGCACTGCATACGACCCCAAGAATACCATCCCTACAGTCAAGCATGGTGGTGGCAGCATCATGCTGTGGGGCTGTTTCTCAGCCAAGGGGCCTGGCCATCTGGTCCGCATCCATGGGAAGATGGATAGCACGGCCTACCTGGAGATTTTGGCCAAAAACCTCCACTCCTCCATCAAGGATCTTAAGATGGGTCGTCATTTCATCTTCCAACAAGACAACGACCCAAAGCACACAGCCAAGAAAACCAAGGCCTGGTTCAAGAGGGAAAAAATCAAGGTGTTGCAGTGGCCTAGTCAGTCTCCTGACCTTAACCCAATTGAAAATTTGTGGAAGGAGCTCAAGATTAAAGTCCACATGAGACACCCAAAGAACCTAGATAACTTGGAGAAGATCTGCATGGAGGAGTGGGCCAAGATAACTCCAGAGACTTGTGCCGGCCTGATCAGGTCTTATAAAAGATGATTATTAGCTGTAATTGCAAACAAGGGTTATTCCACAAAATATTAAACCTAGGGGTTGAATAATAATTGACCCACACTTTTATGTTGAAAATTTATTAAACTTTAACTGAGCAACATAACTTGTTGGTTTGTAAGATTTATGCATCTGTTAATAAATCCTGCTCTTGTTTGAAGTTTGCAGGCTCTAACTTATTTGCATCTTATCAAATCTGCTAAATCTGCAGGGGGTTGAATACTACTTGCAGGCACTGTAGGAGCAGTATTATAGTAGTTATATTCTTGTACATAGGGGCAGTATTAGAGTAGTTATATTCTTGTACATAGGGGGCAGTATTATAGTAATTATATTCTTGTACATAGGAGCAGTATTATGGTAGTTATATTCTTGTACATAGAGGTCAGTATTATAGTAGTTATATTCTTGTACACACGGGCAGTATTATAGTAGTTATATTCTTGTACATAGGGGGCAGTATTATAGTAGTTATATTCTTGTACATAGTAGCCATATTATAGTAGTTATATTCTTGTACATAGGAGCAGTATTATAGTAGCTATATTCTTGTACATAGGAGCAGTATTATAGTAGTTATATTCTTGTATATAGGGGCAGTATTATAGTAGTTATATTCTTGTACATAGGGAGCAGTATTATAGTAGTTATATTCTTGTACATAGGAGCAGTATTATAGTAGTTATATTCTTGTACATAGGGGCAGTATTATAGTAGTTATAGTCTTGTATATAGGGGCAGTATTATAGTAGTTATAGTCTTGTACATAGGAACAGTATTATAGTAGTTATATTCTTGTACATAGGGGCAGTATTACAGTAGTTATATTCTTGTACATGGGGCAGTATTATACTAGTTACATTTTTGTATATAGGGGCAGTATTATAGTATATTCTTGTACATAGGAGCAGTATTATAGTAGTTATGTTCTTGTACATAGGGAGCAGTATTATAGTAGTTATATTCCTGTACATAGGGGCAGTATTATAGGAGTTATATTCTCATATATAGGGGGCACTATTATAGTAGGTATATTCTTGTACATAGGAGTAGTATTATAGTAGTCATATTCTTGTATATAGGGGCAGTATTATAGTAGTTATATTCTTGTACATAGGCGGCAGTATTATAGTAGTTATATTCTTGTACATAGGAGCCACATTATAGTAGTTATATTCTTGTATATAGGAGCAGTATTATAGTAGTTATATTCTTGTACATAGGCGGCAGTATTATAGTAGTTATATTCTTGTACATAGGAGCCATATTATAGTAGTTATATTCTTGTACATAGGGGCGGTAATATAGTAGTTATATTCTTGTACATAGGCGGCAGTATTATAGTAGTTATATTCTTGTACATAGGGGCAGTATTATAGGACTTATATTCTTATATATAGGGGGCACTATTATAGTAGGTATATTCCTGTACATAGGAGTAGTATTATAGTAGTTATACTCTTGTACATAGGGGCAGTATTATAGTAATCATATTCTTGTATATAGGAGCAGTATTATAGTAGTTCTATTCTTGTACATAGGGGCAGTATTATAGTAGTTATATTCTTGTACATAGGGGGCAGTATTATAGTAGTTATATTCTTGTACATAGGAGCAGTATTATAGTAGTTATATTCTTGTACATAGGCGGCAGTATTATAGTAGTTATATTCTTGTACATAGGCGGCAGTATTATAGTAGTTATATTCTTGTACATAGGATCAGTATTATAGTAGTTATATTCTTGTACATAGGGGCCAGAATTATAGTAGTTATATTCTTGTACTTAGGAGCAGTATTATAGTAGTTATATTCTTGTACATAGGAGGTGGTATTATAGTAGTTATATTCTTGTACATAGGGGGCAGAATTATAGTAGTTATATTCTTGTACATAGGAGCAGTATTATAGTAGTTATATTCTTGTACATAGGGGGCAGAATTATAGTAGTTATATTCTTGTACATAGGGGCAGTATTATAGTAGTTATATTCTTGTACATAGGGCAGAATTATAGTAGTTATATTCTTGTACATAGGGGGCAGTATTATAGTAGTTATAGTCTTGTACATAGGGGGCAGTATTATAGTAGTTATAGTCTTGTACATAGGGGCAGTATTATAGTAGTTATATTCTTGTACATAGGAGGCAATATTATAGTAGTTATAGTCTTGTACATAGGAGCAGTATTATAGTAGTTATATTCTTGTACATAGGGGCAGTATTATAGTAGTTATATTCTTGTACATAGGAGGCAATATTATAGTAGTTATAGTCTTGTACATAGGAGCAGTATTATAGTAGTTATATTCTTGTACATAGGGGCAGTATTATAGTAGCTATATTCTTGTACATAGGAGCAGTATTATAGTAGTTATATTCTTGTACATAGGAGCCATATTATAGTAGTTATATTCTTGTACATAGGAGCAGTATTATAGTAGTTATATTCTTGTACATAGGCGGCAGTATTATAGTAGTTATATTCTTGTACATAGGAGCCACATTATAGTAGTTATATTCTTGTATATAGGAGCAGTATTATAGTAGTTATATTCTTGTACATAGGCGGCAGTATTATAGTAGTTATATTCTTGTACATAGGAGCCATATTATAGTAGTTATATTCTTGTACATAGGGGCGGTAATATAGTAGTTATATTCTTGTACATAGGCGGCAGTATTATAGTAGTTATATTCTTGTACATAGGGGCAGTATTATAGGACTTATATTCTTATATATAGGGGGCACTATTATAGTAGGTATATTCCTGTACATAGGAGTAGTATTATAGTAGTTATACTCTTGTACATAGGGGCAGTATTATAGTAGTCATATTCTTGTATATAGGAGCAGTATTATAGTAGTTCTATTCTTGTACATAGGGGCAGTATTATAGTAGTTATATTCTTGTACATAGGGGGCAGTATTATAGTAGTTATATTCTTGTACATAGGAGCAGTATTATAGTAGTTATATTCTTGTACATAGGCGGCAGTATTATAGTAGTTATATTCTTGTACATAGGCGGCAGTATTATAGTAGTTATATTCTTGTACATAGGATCAGTATTATAGTAGTTATATTCTTGTACATAGGGGCCAGAATTATAGTAGTTATATTCTTGTACTTAGGAGCAGTATTATAGTAGTTATATTCTTGTACATAGGAGGTGGTATTATAGTAGTTATATTCTTGTACATAGGGGGCAGAATTATAGTAGTTATATTCTTGTACATAGGAGCAGTATTATAGTAGTTATATTCTTGTACATAGGAGGTGGTATTATAGTAGTTATATTCTTGTACATAGGGGCAGTATTATAGTAGTTATATTCTTGTACATAGGGCAGAATTATAGTAGTTATATTCTTGTACATAGGGGGCAGTATTATAGTAGTTATAGTCTTGTACATAGGGGGCAGTATTATAGTAGTTATAGTCTTGTACATAGGGGCAGTATTATAGTAGTTATATTCTTGTACATAGGAGGCAATATTATAGTAGTTATAGTCTTGTACATAGGAGCAGTATTATAGTAGTTATATTCTTGTACATAGGGGCAGTATTATAGTAGTTATATTCTTGTACATAGGAGGCAATATTATAGTAGTTATAGTCTTGTACATAGGAGCAGTATTATAGTAGTTATATTCTTGTACATAGGGGCAGTATTATAGTAGCTATATTCTTGTACATAGGAGCAGTATTATAGTAGTTATATTCTTGTACATAGGAGCCATATTATAGTAGTTATATTCTTGTACATAGGAGCAGTATTATAGTAGTTATATTCTTGTACATAGGGGTAGTATTATAGTAGTTATATTCTTTTACATAGGAGGCGGTATCATAAAAGTATTTTTTTTTCTGAGTAGAGTTTCTCTAAATTGATTTAGCACTTATACATACAAAGGTTTTACAATATAAAATTAATCTACCAAGTAAAAAATGATTCATAAATAGGAGAATGGCCCGTAGAGGAAGCGTCATGGTGGGACTGAGTTGTTCACAGTTGATGATTATTTCCAAATCACCAATGATGCTTTAATTCTATTATACCCCATAAATCAGTTTTGCCGCTGACTTGTATCTCTTTTATATGCAGCCCCTGCCTTCATTATTGGAATGTAAGGAATGTTATATGGAGGTAAGCAGCAATCCTCTGTGCTGTCGCTTGATGTCATTTCCTGCGGATTGTAACGACTATGGAGCTATGGAGAAAGTTATGTAGAGAATTTAATTACAGCAGGCAGTGGGATATCAGACAGGAATGGATAAGTCTTATAAATTCCAGCTAAGAAGAACAATCCCCCAAGTGATTTCTCCGTGCTGTATTTCAGGAGGAAATAGCTATTTTCTTATAAGCAGCCTGATATTTTCTTAAAGGGCCAATCTGAAGCTAGAGGGGTGCTGTGGTACTAGTCATCCTTGGGCCATCATGTTTGATGAGACCTCTCTGCTACATAAATAGACACCAGTATAGTTAATAGCACAAATAAAGTAGGCTACACCACTAAAAACGCATCATTTGGGCTCACAGGATACAGATTAAATCTATAGGAATGGAGATACTGTATGGACGGCTCAGTGGTAGAGATGAGCAAACCTTTCAAAGTTCAGTTTGCTCTTTGGCTAACTTTCCCATTTTGTCGAACATTTTCAAACCCCACTGGATTCAATGGGAGGCCAAACCTAAGGCAGAGAAAACCCCTTTAGGGGGGGTTGAAAAGCTTCCAAAAAAGCAAAAATTTGTTTTACAGTGGGGCCCCATGTTGAGGTGGATGAGAGACAGGTATAGGGCTGGTGCTTCCACATCCCCACCAGTACAGACAAGATACAACTTGGAGACCCATCTTGGAGTCTTGATTTTTAAAAACATATCAGGCAGACAGCAGGACCGTGGCATCAATTGTCCTCCTCCGCCAATTCCCCGTAGTGTCTTTGCATAGCAGTCAGGTATGGTCCATGAAACACACAGGATGTGGCCCGGCGTTTCCATTTTTGAAAACAAGAGGTGAATTAACCTTTTCAGGAGAACTTAATGTGACCTTTTCTAATCTTTTGAATGCTCATATCCAACTGTTCAATGTTTCAGGAATTTTTGCACAACCTGCTGTCCTCTAACAAGGAGCAAATTCACAACAGGTATTTGATCCATGAATCGCCCAATACATTTTAGGGTTCAGTTAGAATTGGTATTAAACTGTCGTCCTCATCACGCTGTTCACATTTTGAAATCATGATTCATGAGACCAAGACGACACCCAACAATTGATCAGCAGCACCGCGCCATTGTGAGGCTTCAAGCAAGATGTTCTCACACGGAAGTGGCCGCTGAGCTTAGAGTGTCACAGAGTGTCATCAGCAGGTTGTACAGAGATACAGAGAGACTGGAAGAGTCACATAAAGGCAGAGAAGTGGATGACCTTTGACCACATCCCACACGGATGACCACTTCATTGTGAACAATGCTCTTCGGAACCGTATGAATGCCTCACCATTACAGGCACATTTAAGGGAGGTGAGAGGCAGCCAAGTGTCAGGTCAGACCATTTGAAACCATTTATGTGTCGCCCTGGGCAAGCCAGGGGACACAGGTCACACACCACCACACCCTACATCCCAGGTAGGAACACCTAAGCTGAACCAAAAATCCTTGTTGCCTTCCTCCAGAGGCTGATGATTCACACCAGGGGGTGGGCCAGGCGGTTGGCTCCGCCCACCGAGGAGATCACAGCTCTGGAGGCGGGAAGAACCAGGCAGATGAGTGGAGAGATTAGCCCAGGCAGGGCAAGAGTGAAGTCTAGCTGAGGGCTAGAGAGGAGTAAACAACTAAGTGAAAGTGAAGAAAAGTAGTAAAGGAGGAAAGCAAGAGTGGTCACAGGGAGAGAAAGCCTGAAGGTCCAGCTGTGTGCAGGACAGGTCAGCAAGGTCAGCAACGGCGGTGACTGTCTGGAGGGGGACCGTTTGGAAGTTCCTGGAAGGACCCCGTAGGCTGTGTGCCCGGTGGTCTGGAGCAGTGTTCCGAAGGACAGTCAGCACCAGGGCAGGGGCCTCTCGGACCCCGGCAAGGCTAGGAGTCGCCAAAGTTGCCGAATCCGTCAGTGAAGGGGACGTAGATCCCCCAACAACCAAGTCCCGAGTAAAGGCAACAGCCCAACCTGTACAACAGAGACACCGCCACCGCCAGGGCACCAGTTTCTGAGGGCCAGCGCCTGCGGGCAAAGTGTAGAGCTCCTTCGGCCCAGCTTGAAGCCGAGGAGCGGGTTACCGGTGGGGACCCATCGCAACCAACAAGTACACAAAGGTGCAAGGAAAAGGGACATCACCGTCACCGACTGGGAGAGCAATCGCAACCGTCCGTGGGACCGTCTTACCAGCCGTTTGGTTTACCGTACAAACTGTGTCAACGTCTCAGGCTGAGTGAGTACCACAGTGCCGCAAGGCACAGCGCTGCCCCCGCGTCCCTGCGCCCACCAGGCCCTGCACCTCCCAAGCCATCACCGGGCCCCGGGATCACCAACCTCTACCCACGGAGGGGCAACACAACACCTGGCTGCTCCGCATCACCATCCCCGGGATCCCCGCACCGAGCAGCGGTGGTGAAATCACCACAACCGTGGGTGGCGTCACGGACAATAAACAATCCCCACACCCAACAACCCCCTTTCACTCACGGGCGAGGAGTGCCGCTCGAGAAACCCCCGGGATCCGGCCCACAGCTCGAGCCACCACTGAGCAGCGACGGCCGCCGGACCCGAGCAGAAGGGGTGAGCGCGGTGTGCTGACACCCTCCTCCCCGCCCGCGACATTTACATCAGCATGGTCTGTGTGCTAGATGACCTGCAAGGGTACCTGACCTCACCACCAGGCACAGGCACCATCGTATTGCTGGGCAAGGGACCAGAGGGCCTCAGTGCTGTCCACTGATGAAAGTCAATTCATAATGAGCAGAAATAAAAGCCACCAATAATGTTGGAGACATCAAGGAGAGTACTGTGCTTCAACCACTGTTGTAACCAGAGGAACCTTTGGTGGTGGTGGTATTACAGTGGGGGCCGCTGGGTCTAGTCAGTGTAGAACGACCCTACACTGTATGAATGGTACAAGGACAGCTGCTACTACTGGAATAACAGCATTAATCCAGTCATTCTGCCTCTGTATGAACAACACTGGCCTAATCTCATCTTCATGGATGACAATGCTCCAGCTCATCGAGGTTGCAACATTAGGGAATGTCTGCTGGTGACTGGGGGACCTCAAATGGAGCGGCTGCACTCCTGGCATATTCTGAGAGCATACCTGGCTCATCTGGATCTTCTTCTGAGGTCTGTGTTCAGTATTTGTATGTTAATATATTTGATCTTTAGGGTCCTTCTAGAGTGGAATTTTGGTCTTCGGGTTCCTTGTTATGGATTTTTCATTCAGTATTTGGTTTTCAGGTTCCTTGTTCAGTATTCAGTATTCAACCTTCAGCTTCTTTGAGGAGCCAGATTGCTCTCGGAAGCTTCTATGGCAGTGGTGGCTGTAAGCGTCTCAGCTGCTCATACGACTGCTCCCTTTCGACCCTTGGCTCCATCTCCTCCCCTTCTTATATTTAACAAATGCACCTGATCCAGCGTCTCTTCTGAATTTTTCCCTCGAGGGAACACACACTCCACTCTTTAGTTCCTGTTTGTTCTTTCCAACAAGTAGATTGCAATATTCACTTGTAGATGCTGTAATATGTTCATTGAATTCAACAATCAAACCCATGACCTGTAGCATCAGAGACAGGAACACTAACAGTGAGCCACAGGCTGAACTGCTGTGCATGAGAGACATTTCTGAAAACATCAATAGCAGTTTTCTTTACAGCCATAAAGTACTAATATACAGGGTGGTCCAAAAGTAGGTGGACAGTATGTGTAATAGGGTTATCAAACATGGTGTAAAGTGAAACTGACTCAGTTGCCCTTAGCAACCAATCAGATTCCACTTTTCATTCTTCACAGACTCTTTGGAAAATGAGAGGTGGAGTCTGATTGGTTGCTAAGGGCAACTGAGTCAGTTTCACTTTACACCATGTTTGATAACCCTATTACACATACTGTCCACCTACTTTTGGACCACCCTGTATATACAGTGCAGACCAAAAGTTTGGACACACCTTCTCATTCAAAGTGTTTTCTTTATTTTCAGGACTCTGAAAATTATAGATTCACACTGAAGGCATTAAAATTATGAATTAAAACATGTGGAATGAAATACTTAAAAAAGTGTGAAACAACTGAAAATATGTCTTATATTCTAGGTTCTTCAAAGTAGCCACCTTTTGCTTTCATTACTACTTTGCACACTCTTGGCATTCTCTTGATGAGCTTCAAGAAGTAGTCACCGGAAATAGTTTTCCAACAGTCTTGAAAGAGTTCCCAGAGATGCTTAGCACTTGTTGGCCCTTTTGCCTTCACTCTGCGGTCCAGCTCACTCCAAACCATCTCGATTGGGTTCAGGTCTGGTGACTGTGGAGACCAGGTCATCTGGTGTAGCAGCCCATCACTCTCCTTCTTAGTCAAATAGCCCTTACACAGCCTGGAGGTGTGTTTGGGGTCATTGTCCTGTTGAAAAATAAATAATGGTCCAACTAAACGCAAACCGGATGGAATAGCACGCCGCTGCAAGATGCTGTGGTAGCCATGCTGGTTCTGTATGCCTTCAATTTTGAAATTTTTAAAAGGTATCAACCACTGAGGACTTCAGTTCTTTTAAACAATTTTCAATTTTGAATAAATCCCCAACAGTGTCACCAGCAAAGCCCCCCCACACCATTACACCTCCTCCTCCATGCTTCATGGTGGGAACCAGCCATGTAGAGTCCATCCATTCACCTTTTCTACAAAGACACAGTGGTTGGATCCAAAGATCTCAAATTTGGACTCATCAGACCAAAGCACAGATTTCCTCTGGTCTAATGTCCATTCCTTGTGTTCTTTAGCACAAACAAGTCTCTTCTGCTTGTTCCTGTCCTTAGCAGTGGTTTCCTAGCAGCTATTTTACCATGAAGGCTGCTGCACAAAGTCTAATCTTAATAGTTGGTCTAGAGATGATAAGGTGTGTCCAAACTTTTGGTCTGTACTGTATATATATATATATATTTCACTTCTATATCTAAACAAAATGCACAATGACAATCTTTCAGAAATAATGTGATGAGCATATAAATAAGTTAGACATAATTGATGTTCATTTACATAAAATAAAGTTAGTATAAATTACACACTCACTTTTCTGTATGGCAAAAACTAGAGCTCACCTCACGAAAGAAAATATCTCATAGGAGTTTTGCGTAAAAGGAAAAGTTATGACCCTTATAGCAATGAATGCAAAAAGGTGAAAAAAAATCTTGTACACTTGTATGGGTGCCCGAGATCTGAGACATGCTGCCGATCATAGCATGCAGCGATTTTTTTTTTTCTCACCCTGAATTGACAAAAAAAAGGCTGATCGGCACCACCCCAGAGTATAATTGTTGGAGCGAGTGCTGTTCATAAAACATTGGATAACACTCATCCGATTTATATGCAAATATGAACGTACCCCAAAAGTGAGATTGGGGGAGCTGAAAGATGACAAACAAGTGAACATCTAATTCTATGGTTAAGAGATAACAAGCTATGGTTGTGGCATTTCTTTTTGTTGTGCCAGGGTATTGCTTTCATCATGGACAAGGACAATGGACTGTTAGTGGACAGATTTATTCTAGACTTTTCCCACTGTTGGTTTCGGCTGGTTCACCATTGGTCTGATGAGTATTTACTGTACATACCTCCCAACCGTCCCGGATTCAGCAGGACTGTCCCAATTTGAGGGCTCACACCAGCAGTCCTCCTGTTCACTTCTTTTGTCCTGGCTCCTCCTCTCCCTTCAGTGAATAAATTAACTCAAGATGAGCAGTGCATAAATGAAATTCTCATCTGCTCTGGTTTCCCGGTTGGGACTGCAACTCGTGCGTTTGCCAGCTCTTTGTCTACAGGCAGCAGCTCTACCATTGAGCTACTGCCTGTACTGTGAGACAGACTAGGATTTGATAATCTTCACCTGTATTGCAGACAGAAAGGCCAGAAGCAAATTATTTAGTTACATAGAGATATAGATAAATATTCTGTATCTCTATGTAGCTGAATGAAAAAGTCAGTTTATTTTGTTCCTATAAAACTGCTATTTAGAAATTAATAAAAAATGAATTTTATTTTTTTTTGCTAAATTCTGAGTGTTTTTTGCGAGACTATTTTCCAGTGCTCATGATCATGAGTTTACTTACCACTAAACTGTCATATAACTACAGCAGTAAGGGGTCTGTACTAGCAATTTCTGTCACAATTTCCCTCTCTACACTTGGCAGCAATCATAAAATACATTATGCAGAAGAGGTCAACAGCAAGCAGAAGAAAGAAAAAACGTCAATGGTGTAAGTTCTCTTAGTAAAAATAATTAACAGAGGCATGCTAATCTTCCAGCGCACCTGTGCATGCAGCGCAGCCTGCTCAGGAGTTGTGCGGCAGCTAAGGAGATGCTGTTTCTCTGATAGCTTGCTCTTATGACTGCTGCAGACGGCTGCGCTGCATTTGTGGGCATGCCATAAGATAAATATGCCTCAGTTTGTTATTTGTACTCAATCCATCCCTAAAAGAGAAAAAAAAAAGAATTACTGTTGGACAACCCCTTTAAAGGTAACCTGTCAGGCCCCATATGGCCCCCAACCTAGATGCGTTCATGGCTTTATACCCAAATTCACTCTCTAAACAGTCCTGTATAACGCTATTCACTAATATGAATGTTTAAAAAAACTACTTTGGCCTCATGCGCACGCTGCATTTTTTGCGAGTTTTTTGGGTGCAATTTTGGTACCGAAACTGCAAGCATATCCTTCCCGAGCAAAATCTATGAGATTTCAGTTTTTCTGTCCGCACATTGCAGCTTTTGATGATCACACAGATGCAGCATGTCAGTCCTTTCTGCGTTTTTGCCAGTGTTTTTGAGCCCTACAGGTAATAGATTTTACTTAAAAAACGCATTGGAAAAAAAACGCATTTTTGCCACGGGTGCGTTTTTTGGGCCAAAAACGTGCATCTTTGTGGGAACCACAAAGATGCAGCTTGCGCACATACCCTTATAAACCTCGCTGTCTCTATGCTATGGCCTTGACTAGTTGCAGGAGTCTAAGTTTCCCAGACTAGTCGGCCCTCTTTTCACAGGGGTGTGGTATCACAACTTCCACAAGCTGGCATAACCGCCAGCTAATGGAAATCTTGCGCATGCGCACTGCTCATTTCGGCATGGTGGATGCTTCCCAGCTTCATTAGACACACTGCACATGATCGGAAGTTTAGAAGACGTGTATGTGTCCTGGCTTTATCAGGCTTTATCAGGCACACTGTGCATGATCAGAAGTTCAGAAGATGAGTCTTCTTAGCTTCCGGTCATGAACAGTGCACTTAATGAAGCCGGGAAGCATCCACCCGATTGTCGCACTTTGGCAGCTAAAATGAGCCGAGTCAATGCGCGAGATTTCTAGGCGCTGACCGGAACTTGAGAAGACATGTATGTATCCTAGCTTGATTAGGTGCACTGCACATGACCAGACGTTTCAATAGATGGCTCATATACACGTCTTCTGAATTTCCAATCATGCACAGTGCGCCTAATGAAGCAAGGAAGCGGTCACCATGAAATAAGCCGCGCTCATGCGCAAGATGCTGTGATAACCCAGAAAGAGGGCCGACTAGTCTAGGGAACTAAAGCCCCTATGACTAGTCAAGGCCCTATTTAGCATATGGAAAGCAAGGTTTATAAATCATTTGTTTAAACATTTGTATTAGTATTTAGCGTTATACAGGGCTAGTTAGGGAGGGAATTTGGGCATACAGGTATCAATGCTGCTGGGTTGGAGGGCATAGGGGACCTGACAGGTTCCCTTTAACTAGAACAAGAAAATTAAATCTGTGATCTGTCCTGAGATGAGTATTTTTTTATTATTTAAAACAACCTTCCTCCAGTAGATAATGGGAGATTTTGCCTTCACTTCTAATGTATATTTGAATGAGCCAAAAAGATTTCCATTACTAGTAAAACAAAAGGAAAAAAAATGTAAAAAGAAGACAAAAATATGTAATCCTAGAGCGACAACATTCCAGTGGGACAGCAGCACATAAAATGAATGCTGACTTCATTGCAGAATACATTTTCTCATTCCACACAGGTCAGTGGAGAAGACTGACTCTCGTATTAAAGTCAACTTGTGGTTACTCCACCACGGGATTTAGGCTAAGTTCACATTTCCGTTGTTTTGTATCAGTCCCATGCGTCGCTTGACGCATGTGACTGATGCGCTGTTCAACGCTGTACAACGGATGACAAAGAACAGAATTCTTTGTCGGATTCCGTTGTGTGCGGGGGGCGGAGTTCGGGGGGGCGGGAGCCGAGCGAGGCCGTGGCACTGAGGACGTCAGTGCCGCAGGGACTGCAGGACAGGTGAGTGTGTGTGTGAGTGTGGGAGTGTGTGAGTGTGTGTGTGTGTGTATACACATGCTGAATGCGGGAGGGGGCGGAGCTGAGCGGGGGGCAGGGCCAGACGAGGGTGTCAGTGGCAGTGCTTGTCTGCATGGCTGGGGACAGGTGTGTGTGTGTGTGTGTGTGTGTGTGTACACACATGTGCGGAGTGTGGGAGGGGGCGGGGCCGAGCGGGGAAGTGTCGGCCTCCCTGCACACGTAACCAGACTAAATATCGGGTAGCAAAGCACCCGATGTTTACCTTGGTTACCCGATATTTACCTTGGTTACGGGCCTACACCGCTTAGCGCTGGCTCCTTGCACCGTAACCAGGGTAAATATCGGGTAACCAACCAAAGCTGGTGACGTGTGCAGGGAGCCAGAGAGCATGCGCAGCGAAATCCGACGGATCGCGCTGCTCAAAAAACGTTACATGCTGCGTTCCTCCCGCCCGGCGGTCAGTCGTTCCACGACTGATCAGTCGGGCGGGGGGTGCAACGCAGCATCATCAGTCACAATCCGCCTCTCATACAAGTCTATGGGAACAACGGAATCCGCTAAACTGATTCCGTTGTTTACAAGAGCAGCGGATTGTAACTGATACATTTTAGCGGAAATGTGAACTTAGCCCTTAGTCTGTTAATCTATCAAAATCTATGAAATAACCCTGCAAGTCAGAAGAGATGTCTGTTTAAGTGCAATATTTCCCAAGAAATAACCTTAATTATAAGCAAGATGATTTGTCAGCTCTCCTGCGAGGTGTAGTACAGTATATAGAGCAGGGGTGGGAAACCTTTGGCCTCTGGGCAGATGTTCGGAGGCTGCAGTGCTTGGGCTGTTGGATCCATTTTGACAGCTGCTGGCCCTTTAATTCCACCTTTCACTGTAAGCATGAGCACAAAGTCTTCATTGGTAAATGGAAAGACTGATTATGCATTGATTCTGGCCAGTACCAGCATCAGAACACTTTTGAGGGCGGAGTAAGTGCGCTCTGCTCTCCCATCCCTCTAATAGAGACACCGATCGCTGTGTCTCCTATGTAATGTAGCTAGCACACTGTGTCTCCTATGCAATGTATGAAGCATACAGTGTCTCCTATGTAATGTATGTAGGAGACTGTGTCTCCTATGTAATGTAAGTATCAGACTGTGTCTCCTATGTTATGTACAGTGTATACACCAGCCCCAGTATCTCC
The DNA here is from genome assembly GCF_048569485.1 of Anomaloglossus baeobatrachus. Taxonomy (NCBI): domain Eukaryota; kingdom Metazoa; phylum Chordata; class Amphibia; order Anura; family Aromobatidae; genus Anomaloglossus; species Anomaloglossus baeobatrachus. Next base: position 48,410,664 of record NC_134358.1, read on the forward strand.
TACATGATGTACAGTATATACACCAGTACCAGTGACTCCTACGTGATCTATATGCACAAGCCCCAGCATCTACTATGTGATTTACATACATCAGTACCAGCGTTTCCTATGTGATGTGTATATACCAGTTCGTTCCAATGTCTTATGTGATGTATATACACCAGCCCTAGTGTTTCCTATGTGATGTATATATAGTAATCTCAGTGTATCCTATGTGATGTCAATATATAGTAGTCTGTGTTTCCTATATGATGCATATACATCAATCTCACTGTATCCTATGTGATATATACACCAGTTTCAATGTATACTATGTGATGTCTACAGCAACCCCAGTGTCTCCAATGGGATGTATATACAATAGTCTTTGTGTCTCCTATTTGATGTACATACAGCAGTCTTTGTGAATACTATATGATGTATACAGGAGTCTCAGTGTATCCTATGTAATGTATATGCAGTAGTCTCGGTGTCTCCTACGTGAAGTATGTACAGTAGCCTCAGTGTCACCTATGTGATGTACATAAACCAGTCCCAGAATATCCCATGTGATGTATACAGCAGTCTTAGTGTCTCTTATGTGATGTACTCTTCTGTCTCTTATGTGATGTACTCTACTCTATACAGCAACCTCTGTGTCTCCTATGAGATGTGTATACAGCAGACTCAGTGTATTGTATGTGATGTACATACAGAAGTCTTAATGTTTCCTATGTGATGTACATAGCAGTCTCAGTGTCTCCTGTGATGTATATACATCAAACTTGGTGTATTCTGTGATGTATGTGTGGCGCCCCTGACCCGGTCAGGCACCACAGAGTATTGCACCCATGCGGGGACAATGCTTCCAGGTAATTTCCAAAGGCCAGGATGAGGTGCACACACAAACACATAGTGACCAGGTCTCCCACACCACTAGAGGGGACCCTTGAGTAGCCAGAAGGGGTTAACTTTCAATTCCCAGCTGGGGGTGTGTTCAGGGGCTGGTTGCTAGGAAGCAGGGCAGAGAGAGAGAGGAAGAGGGGAGTCTAGAGGAAGAAGTTGAAGTGTGTGGAAGGGAGCAGAGGAGCTCTCGTGTCAGACAGGTCCTGAGGAGTGCAGTAGCTGAAAGCGGGGGAGAAAGGAGTACCGTGGGTCGGCCTGAAAACCATCCAGAGAGAGAAGGGTGGCTGAGTACGGAGATCCCGGTATCCGAGCACACAAGGGGAACTAGGTCCCCAGTACAGGCAGCAGATCATCCAGAGCTGCTTAACCTACAGGTGGGGGTACTTCATGCCCTCACCACAACTACACAGCGCTTGAGCCAAGCAGCAATCTCCGGGCCCATAAGGGGACAGGGCCAGAAGCCATCCCACCAAGGCCACGCTGCCGGCAGACGAGCCAGAGAGAGGGGAGCAGGGTGGTAACAGCTTCCCTGGAGGGGTCCTACCACGCTTCAAGCAAAGGATCCTCCTAAAACAGAAGGAGTGCAAGGAAGGCGAGTGGACAGCTACCCTCAGAACGGCCTCCTGGAATTCCTGGTTCAACCTGGTTATCACAGTGTCGCCCGGGCATCTCACCGTGACCTCCAAACAGTGAGTAAACACGTTGAAAGACTTCTTGGACTGTGTTTGAGTCATTCTGCGACCTGTGGTCCCACACACATACACCGGGGCCTGGGGCTTGCCTCACTCTCAGGGGGCTAATATACTGACTGCACCCACCATCAGCCCCAGGCATCCCTTAATCTGCAGTGGCGGTCCCCGCTGACCGCAATACTGAGAGTGGCGTCACGACAATCCCAAATAGAAGATTTCCTACCTGTGACCAGACCGTCCCATCCACGTGGAGTCCCTGCAGGTAACGCACCGACACATACTAGCGGGGCTTCACAACTTCTGGCGTCACGAACAGGATAAGGACTAGACCTGTTCAGACAGGTGACCGTGCGCCTCAGAGGTCCGACCGCAAAAATTGAACCGCCGCCATATTGCCATCTTCAGAAGCGCGCGCTGCAGCCCGCGCGAGGGAGAAGAGCACCGCCCACGAAGAGGTGTGGCCGCCCCAGAATCCCCACAATTCAGAGAGCGTACTGACCCAGGAAGTGGAAAGGGAGCGCGCAGATTTTTGAAGAAAAATGGACGCTGCAGGAGGTAATGCCCCTGGTCAGGGCGACGCAGCCCAAGCGATGCCAGCCCCCGTCGCGCTGGACGCAGCAGCGCCTGGTGCCGGTGCCGCGGTCGCAGCTGCGCCGGCCGAAATCTCCCCCATAATGCCAGTTTCCTTACTGTATGTCCCAGGAGCGCAATGGCTGCCCCAATACGCCGGTAAAATAGACACGCTGACCGGGTTTAAGAAGAAGATCAACACCCTGCTAGACATGCACGCGATGACTGGTAAGCAGAGGGCCGCTGTGGTGCTGGGACAATTGACTGGAGCAGCAGAATTGGAAGCTGAGTCCTGGACCAATGATGACCGGGGCTCTGTTGAGACCATCTTTGCCAAACTAGCAGCTGCTTTTGAACACCGCACAGAGGGAGAGCTGAGGACGGACTTCTATAACTGCCGTCAGAAGCCCCAAGATAGTATAAGAGACTATGCCCTCAGGCTGCAGGCTGCACTACGGGCTCTCAAGCTGGTGGACCCTGTCAGTGATCAGGAAGGAAACCGGATGATGAAGGAACAATTCTTGCGGGGCCTGCGCTCTCCTGAGGATGGGAAGCAGATGAAGCTGTGGTCCCTGGAACACCCTGACGTGGACTTTGCCATTCTGAAAGACAGGGCAGTGAAAGCACTCCAACCTCCTGTGGACACAGACCCCATCGCACCCGCATGGCCTGCCAGTTCCACGGCTGCAGGAGCGGAATCCTCCTCGCAGTCCCTGGTAACTGCAAAAGGACTCAACGCGCCAGCAGAGACTATAAATACACTATCCTCCCAGGTGCAACAGCTCACTAAGGATGTCGCACAAATCCTGAAAGCAATGCAGTTGCCCTCAGAAACCAAAGTCCCTCATCGGATCCTGCTAGCTGACAGCCCAGAGGACGTCCCTTGGATGCGGAGGAGAAGAGGTCCTACAACCCGAGGCAGGAGCAGTGATCGCTATGACTCATCTGGACAACCCATCTGTCGTCGTTGCCAGGAGGCAGGTCACTATGCAAGGGCTTGCCCTTTAAACGAGCCAAACCTGGGGCCGAGGGCCAATCCTCAGGATTAAGAAGATCAGGCCCAGGTCGCTGCCGTGGTCAGTACGTGGGTGGACGTCCTGTCCTGTCCATCGCCCTGGATGGGATCCCTACCCCGGCATTATTGGACACCGGCTCTCAGGTAACCACGATCCCGTATGTCCTTTATCGTAGGTTTTGGTCGGACGACGAACTCCGACCCCCGGACCCCTCCATCACCATCTATGCTGCCAACGGACAACCTATAGGCCAGATTGGGGTCAAAGAGGTAACCATAAAGGTGGGAAGGCAGGAAATGAAGGGACAAGGACTGATTGTTGTGGACACTGATATTAGAGAAAGGAACCCGCAAATGATTTTAGGCACTAATGTCATAGAAAATTGCCTAGGGGAAGTGTTGTTGTTGCTTCACCAGATTGTTGAAGGTGCTGAGGGCAGGTCGCAAAGAGCCTTGCAAAAGGAGATCCGAATCATTCTGAGGAAGCAACAGGTAAAACAGACTGGCGGTGAGATTGGTAGTGTACGGGTGATGGATGCTAACCCCATTGTGATACCCCCACGGAGTGAAATGATGATGTGGTGTAGAGCAGCGGTAGGTCTCAGAGGACAAGATTACCAGGCTGTACTAGAGCCCACTCATTCAGACCACTGGCCCACGATTCTGACAGCCAGGGGGGTAGTTGATGTACACAAGGGACGAGTGCCTGTACGAGTGTTGAACTGTGGGGAGGAGGAAGCCAGACTACCAAGGTACGCTACCATAGCCAAACTGTTTACATGCTCAGATGACGCCATAACACCTGTAGGTCCCCTGACACAAGCTGACTCAAAAGAGGATGAGACCTCCCAAAAGCAGTTAGAGGACTGGTGCCAGAAACTACACGTGGGGACTGACTCTACACCCGTCTACCAGAAACATGGGGTTTACAGGGTCGTGCAGGAATACGAGCAGGTCTTTAGTAAGAACCCACTAGACTTTGGTAGGATCAAAGGGGTGCAACATCACATACCCACAGGCAGTCATCCTCCCATTAAGGAAAGACATAGGCCTATTCCACCAGCCCATTACCAGCGCACAAAGGACATGCTGAAGGACATGAAGGAGGCAGGAGTCATAAGGGACAGTTGCAGCCCCTGGGCGGCTCCCCTGGTCCTGGTAAGAAAGAAGGATGGCACGATGAGGATGTGTGTGGATTACAGACGGATAAATCAGATAACACACAAGGATGCCTACCCTTTGCCAAGGATAGAGGAATCCCTCGCTGCCTTGAAAACCTCTAACTACTTTTCTACCCTAGATCTTACTAGTGGCTACTGGCAAGTATCTGTAGCAGAAGAAGATCGGGAGAAGACGGCCTTCACCACCCCAATGGGCCTCTGTGAGTTCAACAGCATGCCATTTGGACTCTGCAATGCCCCCGGGACCTTCCAGAGGCTTATGGAATGCTGCCTAGGGCACCTCAACTTTGAAACCGTCCTGCTCTACCTGGATGATGTCATCGTGTACTCCAAGACCTACGAGGACCACCTGAAACACCTGGCTGAAGTCTTTGAAGCGCTATCCCGATATGGAATGAAGCTGAAACCATCCAAGTGCCATTTACTGAAGCCAAAGGTCCAGTACCTAGGTCACGTGGTCAGTGCAGAAGGAGTAGCACCGGACCCAGAGAAGGTCACAGTCATCCAGGAATGGCCCACACCTACTACCGTCCGGGAGGTACGTCAGTTCCTTGGCTTGGTAGCCTACTACAGAAGGTTCATCAAGGGCTACACGAAAATGGCAGCGCCTTTGCAAGAGCTCCTGGTAGGCCACCCAAAGAAGAAAGGAAAGATCTCCGGCCCGCCATTTCACTGGGGAGAAGCAGAAGAACACTCCTTCAGACAAATGAAAGGGGCCTTGACGGGTGAAGAGATCCTAGCCTACCCTGACTACGGTCTGCCATTCGTACTGTACACCGATGCCAGTAATGTGGGACTGGGAGCAGTGCTTTCACAGGTGCAGGGAGGCAAAGAGCGTGTGATTGCTTACGCCAGCAGGAAGCTCAGGCCTACTGAAAGAAACCCAGAGAATTATAGCTCATTCAAGCTAGAGTTCCTGGCCATGGTATGGGCTATCACAGAGCGGTTCAAGCACTACCTGGCAGCCACCAAATTCACTGTCTTCACGGACAACAACCCCCTGACCCACTTGGATACTGCTAAATTGGGTGCCATGGAGCAGCGTTGGGTAGCCCAACTGGCGAATTATGACTTTACTGTCAAGTATCGAGCTGGCCGCAAGAACGGCAACGCAGATGCTCTGTCTAGGATGCCTCACCTAGCAGACGAGGGTGAAGATGTAGATGATCTTGAAGAGATTGAGCTGCCAGCGTTCCATCGCCATGGAGCAAAACAGTGTCGGCAGTCGCGTGCCAACCGCCAAGAGGTGACCCTGAACCCACTACCTCACTACAATTGGAAGGAGACCCAGGAAAATGATCCAGCGGTAGGCTTGGTAAAGAAACTGATCAACCAGCCTGGCGCCAGCCTTGACAAAGGAGCCCCACCTGAGGCACAGTACCTATGGAAGGAGAGGGGTCGATTATTCATCTATCAAGACAAACTTTACAGGAGCATCATTGACCCGAGGACGCATGAGAAGGTGTGGCAAGTGATTGTACCACAGAAGGATACGAGGATGGTGCTGGAAGCCTATCACAATGGTGCAGGCCACTTTGGTTGGAAGAAACTGGAGGCCCTACTTAAAGTAAGATTCTACTGGGTGGGCATGAGATCTGCCCTAGAGAAGTGGTGTCGGAACTGCGGGCCCTGCAATCTTAGAAGAAAAGACCAGCCCAGCCAGAGAGCACCACTCCAGCCAATCCAAACTAAACGGCCCCTGGAGATCGTGGCCCTGGACCATGTAAAGTTGGCACCCAGCAGACAAGGCTACAACTACGCTCTCACTATGGTTGACCACTACTCCAGATTCCTGGTGGTAGTACCAGTCAAGGACTTGACCGGTCAGACTGCAGCCAAAGCGTTCCAGACACATTTCTGTCGACCACATGGCTATCCAGACCAAGTGCTCACTGACCAAGGACCAGCCTTTGAAGCTGAAGTGTTTAAGGAGTTTTGTAACCTTTACGGCTGCAAGAAGATCCGTACCACACCTTACCATCCTCAGACCAATGGCATGTGTGAGAAAATGAACCACATCATTCTCGACCTTCTGAAGACTCTCCCATTAGAAGAACGAAGTCGGTGGCCGGAAAAACTGCCCGATCTAGTGGACATGTATAACAACATCCCTGTGAGTTCCACGAACTGCACACCGGCATACCTGATGAGGGCCAGACCAGGGAGATTGCCAGTAGATCTGGAAATGGGAGTTGAGACCCCTGAAGACCATCTACAAGGTGCTGATTGGGATTCCAACCGCCAAGCCCAATACAAGAAAGTACAAGAGTGTGTGGAGCGAAGCCTGACTCAGCAGCGTGAGAAACAAGAAAAGGCCTACAATCGAAAAGCACCTGCTGTTCCTTTGATGCCAGGAGATATAGTTCTCAAGAGAAAGAGAAGACATCATAAACTTGACAATCACTGGGAAGAAGAACCCTATATTGTGTTACCATCGACGCTTAGCAATGAAAAGACATGCCGTATCAGCAAGGATGGAGGAAAAACAACAGCTGTCGTTTCTAGAGATCGCTTAAAGAAATGTCCTGAACAACTAAGAACCCCTGAAGAAAGTCCCAACCCTTTGCCAGTTCAAGAACCAAAAGAAAAGATGATCCATACTGTACTTGGAGATTTTCCAGCAAGTTGGCCTCAATACAATGGAGCAGTAGTTATTCCGGTTATTACATTCCCTCAATCTGGAGAAGTAAGAGACCCAGAAGAACCTGTTCAGAACCTGGAAGAGCCAAATGTAGCTGAAGCAGAAGACCATGCATTGGTATCAATACCCAGTACACCCATTATTCACATTGAGACACATACATCGGGTGGGAGGACACAACCTCAGACAGATGACAGTATAGTACTGCGTAGATCAACCCGCAGCAACTTTGGTCAGCTCCCATTACGCTATAGAGAAAGTACAGTTTAGTTCAAAGTGACGGTATGAAATGTAATGTTTAACCTGTTTACAGTTAAGTAACGTTTAAGCGAAATGTGCCCACAAGGACTATTGTGAGACCTCTTTAAAATGTTTTCTTTACATTAGTTCACGTGCATTTTAAAAAAATGGACCACCGGTTATGAACTGGCTTTAACCACAAACTTTTGCATTGTAAAAAGTTACCTCCTTGGTATCAACCACAGAGTCTGCCTGTTGAGGGGCATGGCTCTGCACCAACAAGGGGGCACGCCTGTTTATGGGGCCTGCCCTCCAACACTCGGAAGCGGGTACGCCTGTTTATGGGGCCTACCTTACACCACTCTCCTCAGGAGAGGAAGATTGGAGGAAAGGTCTGGGGAATGTGATGGCCCAGCCCTGGTCACCAAAAGGACCGGCGACCTACCTCCTGGAGGTTTTTGGGTGGGTTTCGGACATGTGGGTGGTTGGTGGTGGAATGGTACCTGGTATGTTTAAATGTAAATAATTGCCCCTGTGTGGGAAAAGTTTGTATTTACCTTTTTCTCTTGTCTTTGCAGCCCGAGGACGTGCTGATGATAACTAAGGGGGAATGTGGCGCCCCTGACCCGGTCAGGCACCACAGAGTATTGCACCCATGCGGGGACAATGCTTCCAGGTAATTTCCAAAGGCCAGGATGAGGTGCACACACAAACACATAGTGACCAGGTCTCCCACACCACTAGAGGGGACCCTTGAGTAGCCAGAAGGGGTTAACTTTCAATTCCCAGCTGGGGGTGTGTTCAGGGGCTGGTTGCTAGGAAGCAGGGCAGAGAGAGAGAGGAAGAGGGGAGTCTAGAGGAAGAAGTTGAAGTGTGTGGAAGGGAGCAGAGGAGCTCTCGTGTCAGACAGGTCCTGAGGAGTGCAGTAGCTGAAAGCGGGGGAGAAAGGAGTACCGTGGGTCGGCCTGAAAACCATCCAGAGAGAGAAGGGTGGCTGAGTACGGAGATCCCGGTATCCGAGCACACAAGGGGAACTAGGTCCCCAGTACAGGCAGCAGATCATCCAGAGCTGCTTAACCTACAGGTGGGGGTACTTCATGCCCTCACCACAACTACACAGCGCTTGAGCCAAGCAGCAATCTCCGGGCCCATAAGGGGACAGGGCCAGAAGCCATCCCACCAAGGCCACGCTGCCGGCAGACGAGCCAGAGAGAGGGGAGCAGGGTGGTAACAGCTTCCCTGGAGGGGTCCTACCACGCTTCAAGCAAAGGATCCTCCTAAAACAGAAGGAGTGCAAGGAAGGCGAGTGGACAGCTACCCTCAGAACGGCCTCCTGGAATTCCTGGTTCAACCTGGTTATCACAGTGTCGCCCGGGCATCTCACCGTGACCTCCAAACAGTGAGTAAACACGTTGAAAGACTTCTTGGACTGTGTTTGAGTCATTCTGCGACCTGTGGTCCCACACACATACACCGGGGCCTGTGGCTTGCCTCACTCTCAGGGGGCTAATATACTGACTGCACCCACCATCAGCCCCAGGCATCCCTTAATCTGCAGTGGCGGTCCCCGCTGACCGCAATACTGAGAGTGGCGTCACGACAATCCCAAATAGAAGATTTCCTACCTGTGACCAGACCGTCCCATCCACGTGGAGTCCCTGCAGGTAACGCACCGACACATACTAGCGGGGCTTCACATATGTACAGCAGCCTTTGTGTCTCCTATGTGATGTATACGGCAGACCTCCCACTGATTGAGTTCTATTAATGTAATGTGAGCAGTGATTAATTTAGCTCTTTGGGGAGACCTACTGTGTAATATGCATCCCTGTCCAGAACAATTTACCATTGCATGTTGTTTACAAAACTTATCGCAAAGAATCAACTGCGCTCCAGACTGATGCAACCATGGAAAAGTGGTGGCAAGTAGCAACCTCAGCTAAACCACCTTACATCACATGCCTCACAAAAGAGAAGCCGTTCCAGTCATTACATTATGGGTGAGTTAATTCTTTGACCAAATATAGTGTGACGCCCTGGGCAAGCCAGGGGTCACAGGTCACAACATCACATGCACCCCACATTCCCGGCAGGTACACCAAGGCTAACCTAAAATCCTTGTTGCCTTCCTCCAGGGGCTGATGTCCACACCAGGGGGTGGGCCAGGCGGTTGGCTCCAGCCACCGAGGAGTACACAGCCCTGGAGGCGGGAAGAACCAGGCAGATGAGTTTAGGAGGAAGAAGTAGAAGAAGTGGTAGAGGAGCTTGTAAGAGGAGTTAAAGTGGAAAACTAAGTGACAGTTAAGAAAGCCTGAAGCTGGTCCGGGTGTGTGCCCCGGACTGAGACAGCAAGGTCAGCAGATGGCGGTGATAGTCTGCAGGGGGACTGCTTGGAGGTTGCTGGAAGGACCGCGGACGGGTGGTGACCCGGCGGTACCGGAGCAGTATACGAAGAACAGTCAGCACCAGGGCAGGGGCCTTTTGGATCCCGGCAAGGCTAGGAGTCACCATAATTTGCCAAATCCATCAGTGAAGGGGACCTCTGTCTCCTAACAACCAAGTCCCGATTGAAGGCAACAGTCCGACCATTAAGGGGAGACACCGCCACCGCCAAGGCACCAGTTTCCCAGGGCCAGCGCCTGCGGGCAAGAGAGGGGCTCCTCCGGCTCATATCCAAGCCGGGGAGCGGGTAACCGGTGGGAACCCATTGCTACCAATAAGACTTTACATAGGTGCAGGGAAGAGACCGTCACCGCTAACTGCAGGGAACAGCAGCACCGTAACCGTCCGAGGGACCCGTCCAACCAGCCGTTTGTTTACCGAGAACTGTGTCGTGTTTACTGGCTGAGTGAGTACCTCCGTGCCGTGCGGCACAGCGCTGCCCCTGCGCCCCTGCACCTCCACAGGCCCCATACCCACCTGTCCACCATTCCAACCCCATCACTGGGCCTCGGGAGCACCAAAACCCCTACCCACGGAGGGGCAAATCAACAACTGGCTGCTCCATACCATCACTCCCGGGAACCCCGTACAGAGCAGCGGTGGTGTCCACTTAATCACCACAACCGTGGGTGGCGTCACGGACAATAAACTATCCCAAATCCCAATCCCCTTTCACTCACGGGCGAGGAGCGCCGCTCGAGTCCCCGAGATCCGGCCCATCGCTCGAGCCACCGAGCAGCAGCAGCAGCAGGCCGCAGCAGCCGCAGCGGCAGCCGGACCCGAGCAGTGAGAGAGCGCGGCGTCCCCTACTCCGCCCCCGACAATAGCAGGGTAATTTTCAATTTGATCATTTTGTATGGCCTAAATAATTAATAATTAATATCCAAGTTGGCCATTGGTAGAAAAAAGGCTCCTCACGATTGATATAGAGGATCTGTCAGCTCTCCTGTGTGGTGTAGTGTATAGAGGATCTGTCATCTCTCCTGTGTGGTGTAGTATATAGAGGATCTATCAGCTCTCCTGTGTGGTGTAGTATATAGAGGATCTGTCAGCTCTCCTGTGTGGTGTAGTGTATAGAGGATCTGTCAACTCTCCTGTGTGTAGTGTAGAGAGGATCGGTCAGCTCTCCTGTGTGGTGTAGTATATAGAGGATCTGTCAGCTCTCCTGTGTGGTGTAGTGTATAGAGGATCTGTCAACTCTCCTGTGTGTAGTGTAGAGAGGATCGGTCAGCTCTCCTGTGTGGTGTAGTATATAGAGGATCTGTCAGCTCTCCTGTGTGGTGTAGTATATAGAGGATCTGTCAGCTCTCCTGTGTGGTGTAGTATACAGAGGATCTGTCAGCTCTCCTGTGTGGTGTAGTGTATAGAGGATCTGTCAGCTCTCCTGTATGGTGTAGTGTATAGAGGATCTGTCAGCTCTCCTATGTGGTGTACTACTGTATATAGAGGATCTGTCAGCTCTCCTGTGTGGTGTAGTATATGGAGGATCTGTCAGCTCTCCTATGTGGTGTAGTATATAGAGGATCTGTCAGCTCTCCTGTATGGTGTAGTATATAGAGGATCTGTCAGCTCTCCTGTGTGGTGTAGTATATGGAGGATCTGTCAGCTCTCCTATGTGGTGTAGTATATGGAGGATCTGTCAGCTCTCCTATGTGGTGTACTACTGTATATAGAGGATCTGTCAGCTCTCCTATGTGGTGTACTACTGTATATAGAGGATCTGTCAGCTCTTCTGTGTGGTGTAGTATATGGAGGATCTGTCAGCTCTCCTATGTGGTGTACTACTGTATATAGAGGATCTGTCAGCTCTCCTGTGTGGTGTAGTATATGGAGGATCTGTCAGCTCTTTTATGTGGTGTACTACTGTATATAGAGGATTGTCAGCTCTCCTGTGTGGTGTAGTATATGGAGGATCTGTCATCTCTCCTATGTGGTGTACTACTGTATATAGAGGATCTGTCAGCTCTTCTGTGTGGTGTAGTATATGGAGGATCTGTCAGCTCTCCTATGTGGTGTAGTATATAGAGGATCTGTCAGCTCTCCTGTATGGTGTAGTATATGGAGGATCTGTCAGCTCTTTTATGTGGTGTACTACTGTATATAGAGGATCTGTCAGCTCTCCTGTGTGGTGTAGTATATGGAGGATCTGTCAGCTCTCCTATGTGGTGTACTACTGTATATAGAGGATCTGTCAGCTCTCCTATGTGGTGTACTACTGTATATAGAGGATCTGTCAGCTCTTCTGTGTGGTGTAGTATATAGAGGATCTGTCAGCTCTCCTATGTGGTGTACTACTGTATATAGAGGATCTGTCAGCTCTCCTGTGTGCTGTAGTATATGGAGGATCTGTCAGCTCTTTTATGTGGTGTACTACTGTATATAGAGGATCTGTCAGCTCTCCTATGTGATGTACTACTGTATATAGAGGATCTGTCAGCTCTTCTGTGTGGTGTAGTATATGGAGGATCTGTCAGCTCTCCTATGTGGTGTACTACTGTATATAGAGGATCTGTCAGCTCTCCTGTGTGGTTTAGTATATGGAGGATCTGTCAGCTCTCCTGTGTGGTGTACTACTGTATATAGAGGATCTGTCAGCTCTCCTATGTGGTGTAGTATATGGAGGATCCGTCAGCTCTTCTGTGTGGTGTAGTATATGGAGGATCTGTCAGCTCTCCTATGTGGTGTACTACTGTATATAGAGGATCTGTCAGCTCTCCTGTGTGGTGTAGTGTATGGAGGATCAGTCAGCTCTCCTGTGTGGTGTAGTATATAGAGGATCTGTCAGCTCTCCTGTGTGGTGTAGTGTATAGAGGATCTGTCAGCTCTCCTGTGTGCTGTAGTGTATAGAGGATCTGTCAGCTCTCCAATGTGGTGTACTCCTGTATATAGAGGATCTGTTAGCTCTCCTGTGTGGTGTAGTGTACAGAGGATCTGTCAGCTCTCCTATGTGGTGTACTACTGTATATAGAGGATCTGTCAGCTCTCCTATGTGGTGTACTACTGTATATAGAGGATCTGTCAGCTCTCCCGTGTGGTTTAGTATATGGAGGATCTCTCAGCTCTCCTATGTGGTGTACTACTGTATATAGAGGATCTGTCAGCTCTCCTGTATGGTGTAGTGTATAGAGGATCTGTCAGCTCTCCTATGTGATGTACTACTGTATATAGAGGATCTGTCAGCTCTCCTGTATGGTGTAGTGTATAGAGGATCTGTCAGCTCTTCTATGTGGTGTACTACTGTATATAGAGGATCTGTCAGCTCTCCTGTGTGGTGTAGTGTATATAGGATCTGTCAGCTCTCCTGTGTGGTGTAGTGTATAGAGGATCTGTCAGCTCTCCTATGTGGTGTACTACTGTACATAGAGGATCTGTCAGCTCTCCTGTGTGGTGTAGTATAAAGTGGATCTGTCAGCTCTCCTGTGTGGTGTAGTATATAGAGGATCTGTCAGCTCTTCTGTGTGGTGTAGTATAAAGAGGATCTGTCAGCTCTCCTGTATGGTGTAGTATAAAGAGGATCTGTCAGCTCTTCTGTGTGGTGTACTACTGTTTATAGAGGATCTGTCATCTCTCCTGTGTGGTGTAGTATATAGAGGATCTGTCAGCTCTTCTGTGTGGTGTAGTATATAGAGGATCTGTCAGCTCTCCTGTGTGGTGTAGTCTAAAGAGGATCTGTCAGCTCTCCTATGTGGTGTAGTATATAGAGGATCTGTCAGCTCTCCTGTGTGGTGTAGTATATGGAGAATCTGTCAGCTCTCCTGTGTGGTGTAGTCTAAAGAGGATCTGTCAGCTCTCCTGTGTGGTGTAGTATATAGAGGATCTGTCAGCTCTCCTGTGTGGTGTAGTATATGGAGAATCTGTCAGCTCTCCTGTGTTGTGTAGTATATAGAGGACCTGTCAGCTCTCCTATGTGGTGTAGTATATAGAGGACCTGTCAGCTCTCCTGTGTGGTGTAGTATATAGAGGATCTGTCAGCTCTCCTGTGTGGTGTAGTATATAGAGGATCTGTCAGCTCTCCTGTGTGGTGTAGTATATAGAGGATCTGTCAGCTCTCCTATGTGGTGTAGTATATAGAGGATCTGTCAGCTCTCCTGTATGGTGTAGTATATAGAGGATCTGTCAGCTCTCCTGTATGGTGTAGTATATAGAGGATCTGTCAGCTCTCCTGTGTGGTGTAGTATATAGAGGATCTGTCAGCTCTCCTGTGTTGTGTAGTATATAGAGGATCTGTCAGCTCTCCTGTATGGCGTAGTATATAGAGGATCTGTCAGCTCTCCTGTGTGGTGTAGTATATAGAGGATCTGTCAGCTCTCCTGTATGGTGTAGTATATAGAGGATCTGTCAGCTCTCCTGTATGGTGTAGTATATAGAGGATCTGTCAGCTCTCCTGTATGGTGTAGTATATAGAGGATCCGTCGGCTCTCCTGTGTGGTGTAGTATATAGAGGATCTGTCAGCTCTCCTGTGTGGTGTAGTATATAGAGGATCTGTCAGCTCTCCTGTGTGGTGTAGTATATAGAGGATCTGTCAGCTCTCCTGTATGGTGTAGTATATAGAGGATCTGTCGGCTCTCCTGTGTGGTGTAGTATATAGAGGATCTGTCAGCTCTCCTGTGTGGTGTAGTATATAGAGGATCTGTCAGCTCTCCTGTATGGTGTAGTATATAGAGGATCTGTCGGCTCTCCTGTGTGGTGTAGTATATAGAGGATCTGTCAGCTCTCCTGTGTGGTGTAGTGTATAGAGGATCTGTCAGCTCTCCTGTATGGTGTAGTGTACTTTCTTCATCCTTTAATTGATTTTTGCTAAGGTTTATTTCCATTTTTCAGCTCCACCTTTTTTTTCTCTTTCTTCCAGGTGCCATAGTTTTTTTTAATTTTGTCATCCACATAACTATATGAGTACTTGTTTCTCTTCTGGAAACCATGTAATGTACTTGGAGCACCCCACGGGGCCTTGGGGGATACTCGTCGCTGGGCCAGTGGAGGGTCAGGGGATGTCACGGGTGACCTTGCCCAGTTTCATGACCCTGAGGTGTCCAGAAAATGGGATGGATGGATGGATGGTGGGATAATGAGGGTATTGAAAGTAAGAGTTGTCTCCTAACGCCACCTGTAGTGCCAGGGATAAACCACCTCTCTGGGTGATGTCCTCTGGGGTGGATGGTGGCGCAGCCGGTATGGTTTATCTCCCCACAGGTAGAGCTAGGCCCCAGGGAGGATGATGGGGTGGTGGTAGTGACCGTTGGTGCCGGAGCACGGGGCGACGGCGACGGCAATGAAGGGCTGACTTAGTAGTTGCGGTTCAAGGTTTTTTACTCACTGTCTGGTTGCTGCCCTAGGAGTGCCGGTCTTTGCTGTGATGGGCCCCAGCTGATCCCGGATAATTCAGGGGTCACCGCCGGTGTTCCCACTGTGTGCCCTTTCTGGTCGGGGTCCCTCCAATCCCGTGGATAAAATGTGGAATGGGCTGCAGGTGTTTCCTGCACTCTCCGAAGACCCTGGAATCCCCGGTAGCCGTAGAGAGTCCGGGCTGAGCTGTTTGCTCCAAGCCACAGGTCTTGTGGTGCTCCAGAAGTATAAGTTGATGACTGGACCGAGGTCCTGACCGTGCTCCTCACCCCAAGCTGTGCCCGGGGGAACTGCTCAAGTGTGTAGATGCTCCTTCCTTTTCCCCAAGTGGTGCCCAACCCCAAGGTGGTTGTCCTAGTGACTGGGAAAGTCCCATGCTTCGTGATGGCCACCCACCTATTTACCCCAGGCCAACCCCTGGTGGGAAAGCACCTGTGTGTGGTTTGTGAATGTGAGAGACACCAGCGATTAAGCTCTTCCTTACCCGGATGAGTACTTCACGTTAAGTGAGATGCAGTACCCTGTGGTGACTGAAGCCTCAGGGGTGCCACATACTGAAAAACAGGGAAAAAATTCCAAGAGCATAGTAAAGGTGGAAAAAAAAACACAGCTCTGCTCCAGATCAGCACAATCACAGTAATACAAAACTGGTAACAATTTTCTAATTGATTAAGAAAAAAAAAATTGGAATTTATCATTGAAAATTGATTGTTTCAACATTTTCTGAGACCCGTAACATTTTTATTTCTTCATGGATGGAGCTGTGTGAGGGTTTGTTTTTTGTGTGGAAAGCTGAAGTTTTCTGTTAACACCATGGGTTACATAAGACAGTTTGATTGCATTTTATTGAGTTTTTAGGGAGAACAAAAAAAGTAGGGCTGATTTATATTTCCTGTGGCGTTTACCGTTTGGATGAATTCATAATTTGATAGATCAAACTTTTATGGATGCAATGATACCAAATAATCAGGCTTTTTTATCATTTTATTATTATTGTTTTCATTATTTCTTTAGTCCCTTTAGAGTAATCAAATTTAAACTAAAGAACTTAAATATCAAAACGAAAAAGTTCCAAAAGTACATTTCAGATATAAGTTAGATACCCTGCGACTCTTATTAAATCTTTACAAAAACAGGAGAACTCTGAGTCTGTATCAAAAATACATATTTTATTTTTATAAATCCATTAGACAAAAGACAAACATATTATTTGCATGTCATCATCCCAATCTAATATACCGTCGCATTTACAATCACGAAATTTTGTACAGACGCCTCATGTGACTCAGGTAACATCATAGACTATGTTTTGACGGGAAAAATTAACCCTGCGCTTTACAGTTACTCTCCAAAATCCTGCCTCCATTAAACTAAATGGAGGTGGGAGCTACAGGCTATTAAAAGCAACTGTCAGTGGTTGCTATAGGAACAAAATAAACTGTTAGTATAAGAAGCTTATGTGTGAGGTAATAAGATGTCGGTGGTGAGACAGATAAAGAGAGACATAAAGAGACAGACAGACAGACATGGAAAGAGACAGACAGGCAAAGTGACAGCCTTGGAAAGAGACAGCCCTGGAAAAGAGACAGACGGGCAAAGAGACAGACGAGCAAAGAGACAGCCCTGGAAAAGAGACAGACGGGCAAAGAGACAGACGAGCAAAGAGACAGACCTGGAAAGAGACAGACCGGGAAAAAGACAGACAAAGACAGACAGGGAAAGAGACAGGCGGGGAAAGAGAGAGACAGACAGACACACACATAGAGACAGACACAGAGATAGAGAGAGACAGACAGACACAGAGATGGAGACAGATAGAAACAGATAGAAACAGACAGACAAGGAAAGAGACAGACAGAGAGACAGACAGACAGCGACACACAGACAGAGACTGTGAGAGAGACAGAGAGATAGTTACTATCTCGGGCAACACTCGGGTACTACAGCTAGTCTAATATATAAAGCTGAGTGTATGTATGTATGTATGTATGTATGTATGTGTGTATGTATGTATGTATGTGTGTGTGTATGTATGTCCCCTAAAGGAATTTGCACCGTCGCATCTACAATCACATAATTTTGCACAGACACTCCATTTGACTCAGGGAACGTCATAGACTATGTTTTGAGGGAAAATCTAACTCCGTGCTTTACAGTTATTCGCCAAAAAAACCTGCCTCCATTAAAGTCAATGGAGCTGAGAGGCAAATTGCAGCCAACAGAAGAATGCGCAGCCACACCTTTGAATTGAATGTTAGCATGTCACAATGCAGCCAGGGAAAGAGACAGAGAGACAGGAAAAGAGACAGGCAGAGACAGACACAGGGAAAGAGACAGACACAGGGAAAGAGACAGACCCAGGGAAAGAGACAGAGAGACAGACCCAGGGAAAGAAACAGAGAGACAGACAGGGAAAGACACAGAGAGACAGAGAAAGAGACAGACAAAAAGGTAGAGAGAGACAGAGGGAGAGAAACAGAGAGACAGTTATTATCCCAGGCAACAAGAGATAGACAGAGACAGACAGGGAAAGAAACAGACAGACAGGGAAAGAGAGAGACAGACAGGGAAAGAGATAGAGAGACAGACATGGAAAGAGAGAGACAGGGAAAGAGACAGACAGGGAGAGAGATAGAGAGCCAGGCAGGGAAAGAGACAGACAGGCAAAGAGAGACAGACAGAGAAAGAGATAGATAGACAGACAGAGAAAGAGATAGAGAGACAGACAGAGAAAGAAATAGAGAGACAGACATGGAAAGAGACAGATAGTCAGGGAAAGAGAGACAGACAGAGAAAGAGAGAGAAAGACAGGGAAAGAGATAGAGAGACACACAGGGAAAGAGATAGAGACAGACAGGGAAGGAGATAGAGAGACAGACAGGGAAAGAGAGAGTCAGACAGGGAAAGAGATAGAGAGACACACAGGGAAAGAGATAGAGAGACAGACAGAGAGAGAGACAGACAGGGAAAGAGAGAGACAGAAAGGGAAAGATATATAGAGACAGGGAAAGAGAGACAGACAGGGAAAGAGACATAGACAGACAGAGAGGGAGACAGACAGACACTGGGAGAGAAACAGAGAAACAGTTACTATCCCGGGCAACGGCGGGTACGACAGCTAGTTCACATTCTAAAAAAGAGAGCTGATAAATCCAAAAAACATAATTATATCGCTACTCCCTGCGTGCTATTTTAGAATATCTCTGCTACATCTCCATGAGTAGTCATATAATTATGTTTTTTGGATCCATCAGCTCTCTTTTTTATAATGTGAATTGGGATCATGACATGTAATTAATATGTTTGTCTTTTGTCTAATGGATTTATAAAAATTAAATGTGTGTTTTTGATAGACACTCAGAGTTCTCCTGTTTTTGTAAAGTTACTTAAATATTTTTATGTTTTGGTTTTTTTACTTTTTTGTTGTTTTACTTTTAGTCCCTTAAGGTACTTAAACCTGTGATCTTGTTCTACTTACTGTCACCTGCGACAACCTTCTATATGCTGTGCTTCACGGGAGAACAAAGACGGGAGCCATGGGGATTTCGGCAGGTTTACACCCACCATGACAACCTACTGACGCCCCGCAATGCTTTCACTTAAATTCAGTTGTCATAAATTAATAGCTGTATATTTAAGGTTCAACTGCAGTGACCGGGGCCGCCCATCACTACTGCTAAATCCGTTTTACCACTCAATGAACTACATAAAAATAAAATCCAAAATAATAAAAAGGCAGAATAGTAGGGGGGTTCAACATTTCATCCCACTATAGAAGTTCTGGACCTATTGAATGGGAAAATTACAGTACCTTGCAAAAGTATTCGACCCCCTTGATTTTTTTTTTTTCAACCTTTTCCCACATATCAGGCTTCAAACATAAAGATAAAAATTTTAATTTTATGGGGAAGAATCAACAACAAGTGGGACACAATTGTGAAGTTCAATGAAATTTATTGCTTATTTTAAACTTTTTTAAAAAATAAATAACTGAAAATGAGGGCTTGCAATATTATTCATCCCCTGTAAGTTAATACTTTTTAGCTCCACCTTTTGCTGCGATTACAGCTGCAGTCGCTTGGGGTATGTGTCTATCAGTTTTGCACATCGAGAGACTGAAATTCTTGCCCATTCTTCCTTTGCAAATAGCTGGAGCTGAGTGAGGTTGGATGGAGAGCGTTTGTGAACAGCAGTTTTCAGCTCTTTCCACAGATTCTCGATTGGGTTCAGGTCTGGACTGTGACTTGGCCATTCTAACACCTGGATACGTTTATTTGTGAACCATTCCATTGTAGATTTTGCTTTATGTTTGGGATCATTGTCTTGTTGAAAGACAAATCTTCATCCCAGTCTCAGGTCTTTTGCAGACTCCAACAGGTTTTCTTCAAGAATGGTCCTGTATTTGGCTCCATCCATCTTCCCATCAATTTTAACTATCTTCCCTTTCCCTGCTGAACAAAATCAGGCCCAAACCATGGTACTGCCAACACCATGTTTGACAGTGGGGATGGTGTGTTCAGGGTGATAAGCTCTGTTGATTTTACGCCAAACATATCGTTTGTCATTGTGCCCAAAAAATTCGATTTCAGTTTCATCTGACCAGAGCACCTTCTTCCACATGTTTGGTGTCTCCCAGGTGGCTTATGGCAAACATTAAACAACACTTTTTAGGGATATCTTTGAGAAATGGCTTTCTTCTTGCCACTCTTCCATAAAGGCCAGATTTGTGCAGGGTACGGCTGATTGTTGTCCTATGGACAGACTCTCCCACCTCAGCTGTAGATCTCTGCAGTTCATCCAGAGTGATCTTGGGCCTTTTGGCTGCATCTCTGATCAGTCTTCTCCTTGTTTGAGATGAAAGTTTTGAGGGACGGCCGGGTCTTGGTAGATTTTCAATGGTATGATACTCTTTCCATTTCAATATGATCGCTTGCACAGTGCTTCTTGGGATGTTTAAAGTTTTGGAAATCTTTTTGCAACCAAATCCAGTTTTAAACTTCACAACAGTATCACGGACCTGCCTGTTGTGTTCCTTGGTCGTCATGATGCTCTCTGTGCTTTAAACGAACACTGACACTATCACAGAGCAGGTGCATTTATACGGAGACTTGATTACACACAGGTGGCTTATATTTATCATCATCAGTCATTTAGGACAACATTGGATCATTCAGAGATCATCAATCAACTTCTGGAGTGAGTTTGCTGAACTGAAAGTAAAGGGGATGAATAATATTGCATGCCCAAATTTTCAGTTTTTTATTTTTTAAAATAATCTAAAATACTTTCGCAAGGCACTGTAATGATAGCAATAAAGCTTACAACTCGTCCTGCAAAAAACAACATACCAGAATGTAGACAAAAAATAAGAAAGTTACGTGATTTGAAAGAACAGAAGTATAAAAAAAAAAAGAAAATGAATATCGCCAAACCTTTAAGGAGATAATATCCTTTTCTAAACTCCATTTTCCACTTCTCTGTTAAAAGGGGTCATGCTTCTAATATACTGCTCAGCCGTTCTATGAATATATAAATGTCTAAAACCATCAATTAAAACATCTTTATTCCCAACATCTAACAAACATATGGTCAAGTGACACAAATCAAAGTTCAGGGTTTGTCATTATTACTCGTGGCTCGCTGACGTGAAGACATTCTGACCTTTTCCAGCTATTCATTAAGGGTTGTAAATGTTTCTTTCACTGCAAAGTCCAATGAAATAGATAAAAGTTACCTTCTTATTAAACTTCACAAGAAACCTAATAACAGTCTGTCATGGCCAGGAGGCTAATAAGTGATCACAGGGCTGTGGAGCAACATTTTTTATGGGTTCTGTCCTACCCTCAACTTTGACCTAACATTCATGACGTATATGTACATACATGGAGATAAAAAACACACATACAGTTAAGGCATAATTATAAGGTGCATGAAGGGGCCCAATACCCACAGGAAAATATTAATTGCCTATGATACATAATAAAGAGGATGAAAATCAATAAATCAAAACAAATGCTCATTTTTTGTAAATTTCACGCTTCTATTTGTTCCATTTTTACCATCAATATTTTTAAACAATGAAAAGATCTAAAAAAAAAATAGAAAACTCCACTATGGTGAAGACCAAAGAGCTGTCAAAGGACACCAGAAACAAAATTGTAGCCCTGCACCAGGCTGCGAAGACTGAATCTGCAATAGGCAAGCAGCTTGGTGGGATGAAATCAACTGTGGGTACAATAATAAGAAAATGGAAGTCATACAAGACCACTGATAACCTCCCAAGATCTCATCCCGTGGGGTCAAAATGATCACAAGAACAGTGAGCAAAAATCCCAGAACCACACTGGTGGGTCTAGTGAATGACATGCATAGAGCTGGGACCACCGTATCAAAGGCTACCATCAGTAACGCACTATGTCGCCAAGGACTCAGATCCTGCAGTGCCAGACATGTTCCCCTGCTTAAGCTAGTACATGTCTGGGCCCATCTGAAGTTTGCTAGAGAGCATTTGGATTATCCAGAAAAGTATTGGGAGAATTTCATCTGATCTGATGAAACCAAAATAGAACTGTTTGGTAGAAACACAACTCGTCGTGTTTGGAGGAGACAGAATGCTGAGTTGCATTCAAGGAACACCATACCTACTGTGAAGCATGGGGGTGGCTACATCACGCTTGTGGCTGTTTCTTTGCAAAGTGACCAGGACGACTGACCCGTGTACATGAAAGAATGAATGGTGCCATGTATCGTGAGAAGATTGTGTAAATTAAGTAAAAGATTTCATCCAGCTTAAAAATGAGAGGAGCAGATGTGATTGACTTCCTCCCAACATGTGATCAAAGGAGCCTAACAAGCAGGCTAGAAGAGGTTATCTCTTGCTAGCCTGAAAAATGACTGAGCAAACAACAGGCCGACGCCTGAGTCTGCCTTTGATGATCAGAGACACCAGAGAAACCATCGGTCGGAGTGTCAGATTCTGGACAAAGCCTGACGCCGCCATGACAGTCGTCAAAGTTTGTACAAAACTCTGTGTGACACTAACATTTATATTTAATTATTAATTTCTATAAAGCAAGAACACCAGTAGTGGGACGAGCCACCCAGTCCTGCTTATTAATTGTCATAAGCAATAAAACTATGGACAGAATTTATCTAGAAGAGATGGAATCCAGATAAGAACATTTACAACAGAAGATAATTAAAAAAACATTTTTCATAATCACAATCAGAGAGGACAATACAAATACAGTGTCTATATCTCAGGGAAGGAGATCTTCCTTGCCAGCAGCGGACCGACACCTTTTATTATGAACCCTACAACAGGGAACAGGAAGAAGAATGAGAGTAGGAGGAGGGGGGAGAAGCAGAAAAGGAGAAGAGGCAGGACGTAGAGAAGAAATGAGAAGAAAAAACAAATAATGCTTTAAGGGAATCTGTCAGCAGGATCCCCCCACCCAATTTATGTGGCATCAGGCTCGGACTGGCCCACAGGGGAACCGGTAAATCCCCTGGTGGGCCCTTGTGAATGAGTGATAATGAGTAGCCCTAATGCATTTGATACCGATAACGGCATCATCTAGTCATTTGTTCTAAAAACTACAAAGGGCTGCTAAGTCTTTGGTTTCACCCAGAAAGAAACAAGATGGGATGATGAAACTTTAAATTTATTCCACATACTCTCCACTGATGACAACATACTTCTTACATCGGTATTCCAAGTTCTGTAAGCCTAGCAAAAAGAAGGATTTCAGTTGTGCCTCAAACCAGGCATCCATAGCAGCCATGGCATCAGAAGTGGTGTGAAATGCGGTACCCTTGAGGTGTTTCTTCAGGTTTGGAAACAGATAATAGTCAGGGGGAGATACATCTGGTGAATAAGGTGGGATGGTCAACCAGCTCTGCCAGTTTTGCCGTGGTCGCTTGTGCAGTGTGAGCGGAGGCGTTGTCTTGCAGGAACAAGATTCCTTTGGACAGCTTGCTGTGCCTTTTGTCCTTTAGAGCTGCCTTCAGTTGGTCCAAAAGTTCAATGTAATATGTTGCATTTATAGTGGAACCCTTTTGAAAGTAGTCCACTAGCAACACACCCTCCTTATCCCAGAACACAGACGCCATCACCTTAGTAGCTGATTTTTGCACCCTGAACTTCTTTGGACGAGGAGAACCACTGTGCCTCCACTCTTTTGACTGCTCCTTTTTTTCAGGGTCATACAAATAAATCCAGGTCTCATCCATAGTGACCGGTCGATCCAGGAAATTCTTATCAATCTGGAAACGCTGATAAATGGACCGGGTATTTTTCACTCGCATGCTTCTCTGATCAGGTGTCAAACATTTGGGCACCCACTTTGCAGAAGCTTCCTCATGTCCAAATGTTCATGGATAATGACCCAAACACGTTCACGGGAAATCCACATGATGTCTGCTATTGCTTTAGCTGAAATTCGTGGATTCTCCAGTATGAGGTTGTGCACAGCATCGACGATCTCCGGAACAACAACCACTCTCGGGCGTCCAGGACGTTCCTCATCATTGGTGCTGAAGTGGCCCGTTTTAAATTTGGCAACCCAGTTCCTAACTGAGGAATATGAAGGGCATTGATCCCCCCAATGTCTGCGACATACCACCATGAATATCCTTCACGGACTTTCCTTGCAGAAACAAAAATTGTATCCCTCCTCTGCTCTCAGTTGCTGTGAATATCGCATTAGACTCCGCCATTTTGTTTTCCAGCGAGCGTAGAGCACTGTTGCCATAAGCAACAAACACAACATTTTGAAAACATATATTAGACACACAAGGCTTTCATATGATGTAATATTCATTACCATAGAAACAAATAAAGATCACAAAGCCAAAGACTTATTAGCAGTCCCTCGTATTTAGGTTAAGATAATATAAAAGCATTATCGGATGTGTGTACTACGGGCAGGTTATCTAATATATAAAGCTGAATGTGTGTGTGTGTATGTATGTATGTATGTGTGTATGTCCGGGATTGGCATCTGCACCGTTGCAGCTACAGTCACAAAATTTTGCACAGACACTCTATGGCTCAGGGAACGTCATAGACTATGTTTGGGCGGGAAAATGTAACCCCGCGCTTTACAGTTACTCTCCAAAAATACTGCCTCCATTAAACTGAATGGAGGTGGGAGCTATAGGTTATTAATAGCAACTGTCAGTGGTTGCTATAGGAACAAAATAAACTGTTAGTATAAGAAGCTTATTTGTGAGGTAATAAGATGTCAGTGGGGAGACGGATAGAGAGAGACAGAAAGAGACAGACAGACACACGTGGAAAGAGACAGAGACAGACGGGGAAAGAGACAGAGAGATAGAGACAGACAGAGAGACAGACGTGGAAAGAGACAGACAGACAGATGGGCAAAGAGACAGCCAGGCAAAGAGACAGCCTGGCAAAGAGACAGACCTGGAAAGAGACAGACCTGGAAAGAGACAGACAGGGAAAAAGACAGACCTGGAAAGAGATAACCCTGGAAAGAGACAGACGGACAAAGAGACAGACGGACAAAGAGACAGACGGGCAAAGAGACAGACGGGAAAAGAGACAGACCTGGAAAGAGACAGACCTGGAAAGAGACAGACCTAGAAAGAGACAGCCCTGGAAAGAGACAGCCCTGGAAAGAGACAGACCGGCAAAGAGACAGACCTGGAAAGAGATAGACCGGGAAAGAGATATATGAGGATAGAGACAGACGGGGAAAGAGACAGATGGGGAAAGAGACAGATGGGGAAAGTGACAGACGGGGAAAGAGAAAAACCTGGAAAGAGACAGACGGACAAAGAGACATCCCTGGAAAGAGACATCCCTGGAAAGAGACAGCCGGGCAAAGAGACAGCCGGGCAAAGAGATAGCCGGGTAAAGAGACAGCCGGGCAAAGAGACAGACCTGGAAAGAGACAGACCTGGAAAGAGACAGCAAAAACAGCAAAAAGACGTTCATATTAAATAATCATTGCACCTCTATCTATTAAATACTCAAAACCATGTTTCATTTTATAATGAGGTGCAAATTTATTCATGAATGTACAAAATTGATAAAAGGATAACAATCAGAACAGCACAGAGTGCACAGTAGTGTTTGTAGAAAACATATTAAAAACAGGAAGGTGCGCCCGGAGGGTCCAGCCCAGAAAACATGATCATATAGAAATTATTAACATGGTACAATGATCAGACGAACAGTAAATCAAATTACTTGGTTATACAAAGATCTCACAGCATGCTATAGATGTTCAAGGGACATAAAGTGTCAGTTATTTAAATGGATTGCCTAGCAGTTTGTATTATAGCAAGATTGACCATATATGGGCAACAATCCACAGATAACATAAAGACAATCAGATCTTGATCATGTGTCCACAGAAGCAGTTGACAACATAACGTAGCCCTTGGCCTGACGTGTATGAAAAACAACCCTCTTTATACAATTAGAATAGCTTAATGATGGTGCCATATGTGGCAAGGGGAATTTTCATGATTAGATATATACATAAAAATTTAAACCTGCCAAGCCGGGATTCTGATGGGATCACAGACTGCGTTGCTGGATCTAGTGTCTTACCAAAGGACTGGGAAGACCCTCAACATGCACACCTCCCTGCACCTCGACGCGTTTCGCTGCCGCTTCGTCGGGAGGTGCAGGGGTGATGTGGGTGGCTGATTATATAGAGGCCAGTGTGTCCTACCGTCCTATAGTGGCGCGCCGCGGACGCCCGATGTCCATCACCCACGCTGCCCGGCGTCCCGGAAGTCAGACCGCGCATGCGCGCAAGCCGGACTCCCGATAGGACGCCGGGCAGAGGGGAGGAGGGAAGATCAGGGGGCCGTGCGCGCGCAGGACGGAGGCTATCAACACCATCTCAGAGTGGTGACACCCGATGTCCATCATCCACGCCGGCCAGCGTCACCGAGGCCAGACCGCGCATGCGCTCAAGTCGGACCTCAATTGTGGCGCTGGGCAGAGAGGAGGAGGGAGAATCAGGGAATCATGCGCACAGAGGACAGAGGCTATTGGCACCATATTGGAAAGGGGAAAGAAAGAGGGCAGCACAATAAAGCTAAACAGCCAAATCCATACAAAGATATATAAACATCACATCAACATTATAATAAGTTCAAGATATGAAATATTTCTTATTTTGGTGTATTGTTCATATGCATGGCTGTAAGTCCATAGGTGTAAGCAACAATTCCGCCTTCTTTCCATTCCTTCTTTTCCGTCTCAACTATCCTGAGTGTCCGGCCTACACAGCCCACCACATCTAAAGGATCATATAGTAAAAAAATTGGAAAGAGACAGACCTGGAAAGAGACAGATCTGGAAAGAGACAGATGGGGAAATAGACAGCCCTGAAAAGAGACAGACCTAGAAAGAGACAGACCTGGAACTAGACAGACCTGGAAAGAGACAGACCGGTAAAGAGACATGGCTCCGCTCACCATTCAGATCGTTCTTGACTCCCTATTAAATATGTGTTCACCCCAGGTGAACACATATTTAAGATTACAGTAATGCCGCTAAAACCCCGCCCACACGCGGCTAACTCCCACCCACTTACAAGGTACCAATTAGATTGTTGAGTGGGCGGGGTTTAGCCACAGGTGGGCGGGGTTTAAACGGTGGTAAGAGCCGTTAAGAGAATTTAGTGGCTCTCACTGGGGATCCGGCTCTTGTCAGTCACAGCAGGGAGCCGGATCTTTGTTTTGGATCGTTCGTGACTGACACATCACTAATGTCTGAGAGAGGTTTACTCTGCAGAACTGTTCCTGGAGTGTGGACAGTGCTTTGTAACTTGGGCCTGACCTAGGATTCTGTACCCCGTTGGTGCATAGTTCCGGGAGTACTCCACCATACTCCACTGGCATCTAATCGCCTGGTCCCTCAGGTCACTGTTAACTTCTGTCAGTCAATCTGCTCACTTTCACTGTCTCCGACACACTCCAACTTCTGTGTCTCCTCCACTGTCTGACACTCCACTGTCTGCCCATCCCACCTGGTTGTCTAATGGACTGGATTGGCTCCACTTCTAGGCGGCCATCCATTAGTCCGACCCTAGCCTGGTACCATTCTATGGGGGATAATTGGGGAAAAACAGGGATTATCTGGAGTGTTTGGTGTTACCGTCAATGGTCTTCTGGGTCCCTAGGGGGTAGGCCCTGCATCCTTGTGGGGATGCAGAACCTTGTAGCTCCGTGATGGCTTCAGAGGCGCTAAACTTAAATGCTCCCATCTTCCCTGAACTAGTGCTGGTGATATTATTCAGTTCATTCTAGGTCTGGTTGCAATCAGATGGCTTGCTCTCATCTGTGGTATCGTTGCTGTACTCCTGCCTGAGTCATCTGTGATAACTAGTTCATGCTTTTCCCCATGTGTGTCCTCCTTGTGTCTTCTTGTAGCGTTTAGTGGGGTTGACGAAGAGCTTATCTCATCCATTCCCTAATTGGGGTCCAGCACTAGGGTTACCCCTAGGGTCAGGTAGCTGGCTCGGCGCATAGGTGTGGAACCTATGTAGGGTGGTGAGGGGCCCTTGGGACCAGGATTTCATTTGGTCAGAGGTCACCATCTATCGCTTCCTTAGGCGCAGGGGTCCCCTTCCCTTACCTGTCACCTGCTGGCTTGGTACTTCCCCGTACCTAGCGTGATGTAGATTCCCTTTACATACACACCAAGATCTCCAGCCAAAATCCTAGATTAAGAATACGAGAGCCTTAAATCACAATATTTCCTGGTGTGTTATAGAAGTCCACCCAGTAGTAGGTTATGAAAAATGTATCTTGTCTATTGTAAAGAGAAGACGGTAAGGCTGCTTTCACACCTCCGGTTTTAGCAGAGCCGGCCAATCCGGCTCTAAAACCTATGCAACGGATGCAGCGACAAAACCGCATCCTTTGCATAAGTTTTTGACATGCGGTCTGTCCGATTTTTGCCGCTTGTGGCAGGCTACTGAGCATGCGCAGTGGAAAAAAACGTATGCTGCGGCCGGATGCGATACAATACGGCACTAATGTAAGTGTATGTGTCGCGGGCGGAGGAGGGGACGCCGCGCTCTCCCACTGCTCAGGTCCGGCTGCCGCTGCGGCTGCTGTGGCCTGCTGCTGCTGCTGCTCGGTGGCTCGAGCGATGGGCCGGATCCCGGGGACTCGAGCGGCGCTCCTCGCCCGTGAGTGAAAGGGGATTGGGTTTTGGGATAGTTTATTGTCCGTGACGCCACCCACGGTTGTGGTGATTAAGTGGACACCACCGCTGCTCCGTCTGGGGAGCCCGGGAGTGATGGTATGGAGCAGCCAGTTGTTGATTTGCCCCTCCGTGGGTAGGGGGTTTGGTGGTCCCGGGGTCCAGTGATGGGGTTGATATGGTGGACAGGCGGGTCTGGGGCCTGTGGAGGTGCAGGGGCGCAAAGACAGTGCTGTGCCGCACGGCACGGAGGTACTCACTCAGCCAGTAAACACGACACAGTTCTCGGTAAACAAACGGCTGGTTGGACGGGTCCCTCGGACGGTTACGGTGCTGATGTTCCCTGCAGTTAGCGGTGACGGCCTCTTCCCTGCACCTATGTAAAGTCTTTTGGTAGCGATGGGTTCCCACCGGTTACCCGCTCCCCGACCTGGACATGAGCCGGAGGAGCCCCTCTCTTGCCCGCAGGCGCTGGCCCTGGGAAACTGGTGCCTTGGCGGTGGCGGTGTCTCCCCTTAACGGTCGGACTGTTGCCTTCAATCGGGACTTGGTTGTTAGGAGACAGTGGTCCCCTTCACTGACGGATTTGGCAAATTATGGCGACTCCTAGCCTGGCCGGGATCCGAAAGGCCCCTGCCCTGGTGCTGACTGTTCTTCGTATACCGCTCCGGTACCGCCGGGTCACCACCCGTCCGCGGTCCTTCCAGCAACTCCAAACAGTCCCCCTGCAGACTATCACCACCATCTGCTGACCTTGCTGTCTCAATCCGGGGCACACACCCGGACCAACTTCAGGCTTTCTTAACTGTTGCTTTTCTGTCACCACTCTTACTGTCCTCCTTTACCACTTCCTTCTACTTCACTCCCTAAAACTGAACTGCCTGGTTCTCCCGCCTCCAGGGCTGTGAACTCCTCGGTGGGCGGAGCCAACCGCCTGGCCCACCCCCTGGTGTGGACATCAGCCCCTGGAGGAAGGCAACAAGGATTTTAGGTTAGCCTAGGTGTTCCTGCAGGGAATGTGGGGTGCATGTGATGTTGTGACCTGTGACCCCTGACTTGCCCAGGGCGTCACATTCCCCCTTAGCAAAACGCAGACCGTCCTCGGGCTGCCCGTCCAACACCGGTTTTATTTTCCTTTTGATTTTCTGCAAAGATAAGAAAATGGCAACATATATACAAGTAGAAAAACATCATCCCACATCGGGAGGCACATTTCTTAAACGTTACGGTTTTAAACGGTTAACGGTTACGGTCTCCGCTCTCTCCCACCCAAGTAACCTGGCCCTGATGCTGCCCCTAAAACCCAGGCAGCACCCCTTGACCCCAGTCCTGAACCAGTTACCCGAGCGGGATCTGTCCTTCCCCTTCAGAGGGTAGCCACTGGTTCCTGTGGTGGCTGGGCCCCAGCCTGCTCCACTGCGGGCCCTCCCTCCAACCTGCCTCTCCGGAGGCGGTAATTGCGGAAACGGTAACGGTAACACAACTTATTTACAAGCCACTAGCGTCTGTGGTTGCCCGGCAAGTTCACGGGCTTGTCCATAGAAAGTTCTCTATGCAACTAAGGGGTCCCCACGGGGACAACGGTGCCGGCAACGGCCGGTTTCAATCACAGATAATCAGGTGAAGATTCGGTTCCATTTACTTATCATTTTTCATCTTTTTCAAACACAAACACTGGTGGTCCCAACGGGGACTGGACAACGGGGTTCCGCTGCCCTACTCAGAGTCTTCGACTTCTTCTGGGGGAGGAGGTGCAGCACTTACACGGGACTCTTGGCTGCCCCTCAACTTCGCATCTAGGGCAAACCACCCCCTCTCTCCACAGTGCCGGGTGTACTGCACTATGTCGCCCGGCATCAAGTTACGACCGGGGTGCTCCTCGGGCAGGTGGGCATTCACATCCCGCCGGGCTATAAACACTTCGACCTCCAGGCCCGGTTCATAAATAAACCCATAGCCCCGGCGGGCATCAAACCGCCTCACCTGTCCCTCATACAGCGGGCCGCGGATACGGAAAGTCGCTTGTCTCAGACTCTCCTTTTCTCTGATTGCACGGGCCACCAGCTCCGCTTTCTTCCTCTCCCTCTCACCGATTTCCAGGCCCAACGGTACCGGCTCCCTGTCCCAGTACGGCGCTGCTGCAAGCTCCGGCGCACGGGTCGGGCCCCGCAAGACCTGTTTGACATTGCCCACTGCTGGTACTCTGGGAGACAGGTCCCGCGGTGACTTGGCCTTAGACGCTGCCTTGCATCGGCAACCCGGCGCAACCTCAGCCAAGGTGTGGGGGATGGGCACAGGGGCTTTCCGCAGTTGGGCCTTCGGCACGGAGCGGGTCATCGGCTCCGGCTCGGGGACTTTCTCGGGGGACGCCTCCGGTTCGGTTTTCGGGGCTTTCCATGGCAGCACCTCCGGTCGACTACGGGCTCCGGCTGCAGGTCGGTCCGCCTGGGCGGACATGCTGGGTATCGCTACCGGTTGCGGTGGTAGCGGGCCTAGTGGCGGGGTCACGGCTTCCGAGACGGGTGGCGAGGGAGGCAGCAGGGGGAGAGGGTTTGGACCGGGTCCCGCAGCCGCGATGACCAGCCCTTCAAGGGCATCGGGGCGTGGGTCACTCACCCTCCCTTCCTCCACTTCCTCCTCGCGTCTCCACACAGTCGCTATGACGTCCGCCATGTCGGCCCCCCACTCCTCCATGAGGAGCTGCATCTTGACCTGCAGCCTTTAGTAGAGCTGCGCGGTCCGGATCTCCACCCACGCCGCGGTTCCAGGCGCGGGGGCTACGGTGCTGCTTGACGGCATCCACATGTTGCTGGCGGCTTCTCCCAGGAACAAGATGTCTGCAGAGTCCTGGCGTCCCTGTTTTTATAGCCGCGGCTACATGCGACCAGTCGCCATTTCGTCCCCCTCAGCCTCTTTCCGGCCCCTCCTCTATCGGGGCGGGGTTTTGGCCTTCGCGCCTCTACTACTCGAGAAGACGCTCGAGCGGGAACTTTTCGCGCCAAAGATGGTGACTTCTGAAATTTTCCGGCCGGATACCTCCGGCGGTCACAAGGCGCACCTCTGCCCAACGGCAGAGCGGTAAGATCCTGTTCGTGACGCCAAGTTGTCGCGGGCGGAGGAGGGGACGCCGCGCTCTCCCACTGCTCGGGTCCGGCTGCCGCTGCGGCTGCTGCGGCCTGCTGCTGCTGCTGCTCAGTGGCTCAAGCGATGGGCCGGATCCCGGGGACTCGAGCGGCGCTCCTCGCCCGTGAGTGAAAGGGGATTGGGTTTTGGGATAGTTTATTGTCCGTGACGCCACCCACGGTTGTGGTGATTAAGTGGACACCACCGCTGCTCCGTCTGGGGAGCCCGGGAGTGATGGTATGGAGCAGCCAGTTGTTGATTTGCCCCTCCGCGGGTAGGGGGTTTGGTGGTCCCGGGGTCCAGTGTTGGGGTTGATATGGTGGACAGGCGGGTATGGGGCCTGTTGAGGTGCAGGGGCGCAGGGACAGCGCTGTGCCGCACGGCACGGAGGTACTCACTCAGCCAGTAAACACAACACAGTTCTCGGTAAACAAACGGCTGGTTGGACGGGTCCCTCGGACGGTTACGGTGATGATGTTCCCTGCAGTTAGTGGTGACGGCCTCTTCCCTGCACCTATGTAAAGTCTTTTGGTAGCGATGGGTTCCCACCGGTTACCCGCTCCCCGACCTGGACATGAGCCGGAGGAGCCCCTCTCTTGCCCGCAGGCGCTGGCCCTGGGAAACTGGTGCCTTGGCGGTGGCGGTGTCTCACCTTAACGGTCGGACTGTTGCCTTCAATCGGGACTTGGTTGTTAGGAGACAGTGGTCCCCTTCACTGACGGATTTGGCAAATTATGGCGACTCCTAGCCTTGCCGGGATCCGAAAGGCCCATGCCCTGGTGCTGACTGTTCTTCGTATACCGCTCCGGTACCGCCGGGTCACCACCCGTCCGCGGTCCTTCCAGCAACTCCAAACAGTCCCCCTGCAGACTATCACCGCCGTCTGCTGACCTTGCTGTCTCAGTCCGGGGCACACACCCGGACCAACTTCAGGCTTTCTTAACTGTTCCTTTTCTGTCACCACTCTTACTGTCCTCGTTTACCACTTCCTTCTACTTCACTCCCTAAAACTGAACTGCCTGGTTCTCCCGCCTCCAGGGCTGTGAACTCCTCGGTGGGCGGAGCCAACCGCCTGGCCCACCCCCTGGTGTGGACATCAGCCCCTGGAGGAAGGCAACAAGGATTTTAGGTTAGCCTAGGTGTTCCTGCAGGGAATGTGGGGTGCATGTGATGTTGTGACCTGTGACCCCTGGCTTGCCCAGGGCGTCACATATGCAAAAAAAACCGCAACTGGCGGCAAACAAAACCGGTTGCGGTTTTTCTGCAAAGTGCCGGATTGTGCCTTACAGGAAAAAACGGAGGTGTGAAAGCAGCCTAAAAGTCTTCCTTGTGCATCAGGTTATTAGCCTCAAAGATCCACCTGGTGGGTTCACCCTTTTCCCAAAGGAATGCTTCCCCGTGCAGCCAAGAAATCTCTGGAGAGAGTATTTGTATGTGGAAGGAAAGGTCCCGCAACGGTGGAGGAGGAACCGCTGCAGATCGATTTCTGCGGTGCACCCTAAACCTGCATAATTACACTGTGTGCACAATTATTAGGCAATTTGTATTTTTGATAATTGAGTTTATTTAACAACTCCAGTACTGTCAGCTACTGTGAAAAGTTAATAAACCTGGAACCAGAATATTTAAAGCTCTACTTCAGCGCTGGAGTAGTGCTTTCAACATTTCACCCCTGAGCCCGTTTTCACCTTCCTGACTAGGCCAATATTTTTTATTCTGACCTGTGCCATTTTATGAGTTACCGTATTTTTCAGATTATAAGACGCACTTTTCATCCCAAAAAGTTGGTAGGAGAATGAGGGGTGCGTCTTAAAATCCGAATGTAGCTTATCGGGGGAGTTGGTGGAAAGGGGTCACAGGATGCAGGACAATGCTCTGCACTGTGGTGCGGGCGCTGCTCTCTGCGGCGCTACTCTGTGTGGCGGGCGGCGAAACTCTGTGTGGCAAGAAGGCAGTGAGGCTGTGTGCGGCGGGCAGCAAAGCACAGGCCATTCTGAAGATGTCGGAGGTAAATTCTTCAAATAATGGCGCCCAGAGTTGGCTTGTGAGAAGATGGAGCTCTTGGCTCAAACCCTCATCTACACACTTTTCAGGGGTAATATCTATTCCGGGTCAGGTGGGGGTTAACCTGCCGGTGCCTTCACAAAACACACACAAACAACAGCAGGTGCTTACTCACAGGGGGTTGGACTAGGGCAGACAGAGTAATTAGCCATCGGGAAGCATGGGACTTTCCCCGGTCACTAGGACGACCACTGGCACCACATGGGGTAGAAGTAGGCGCAACCATCACACTTCAGGGAGAACCTTCCTGGGCACAGCTTGGGATAACATCTAGCACTGACAACAGGATTTAGTGGTTCCTCTTTCCTCGTGGACCCGTGGCTTGGAGCAGGAGGCTCGGCCCGGGTTCCGGATAGCTACAGAGGCACACTTCACTAAAAGACTTTCACGGGCACCGACGGTGACCACCGACGGATCAGGCTTCGGCTGGTGCCCATCGTGGCAGAGGACAGAAGTCTGGGGCAGCGCCTGAACAATCTGTGAGTAAAAAGACTTGGTACCGCAGCCCCTGTCCCTGCCTCTCCTTTATCCGTCGCCATCGCCCAGCCCTGCGGCGCCAAACGGGGACTACTACTACCCCCGCCATCCTCCCGGGGTAATCCCGCTCCGCCTGTGGGGAGCGACACCATCCCGGCTGCACCCGACATCTGCCCCGGTGAGAGAATCTGCAGCAGCGGCCCCCATCCATTGCCGCGTAACACAGGTGGCGTCATGATCCTAATAGACTTTCCTAAACCCCCGACTACTACCTCCATCTTCCCTGCCACCCTGCAATCCTCAATTCTGTACGCCTCGGGGCAATGGAATCGGGCCGGGCCACCCCGTGATGATGCAGAGGATCTGCACCCCCGGCCTGGTGACGAGTAGGTTAAAACTCATGCGCCGACTCCGGCTGCCATTTCTTTGAATTCTGCACCGCCGACATCTTCATAATGGCCAGTGCCTCACCGCCCGCAGCAAGCACCAGCACAGAGCAGCGCCGGCTGCCCCAGCACAGAGCAGTGCCCACTGCTGCAGTACAACACCACAGTGGGTATCTGGGCCCCCCTCTGCACCACTCGCAGCATCGACCTGCTCCACCGCTGCCCCTGCCTCCTGTGACCCCCGCTCCACCTCTGCTGCTGCCCCCCTCCGGTAAGACACCACGGTATTGTAAAACGGACCCCATATTTTTTTTTTGTATCTTTCTTTTATTTCTAAATTTGGGGTGGGTTTTATAATCATGTGCGTCTTACAAAACGAAAAGTACGGTAATAACTCTGTAACGGACCCCAGTGATTCTGACATTGTTTTTTCATAATATACAGTATTTTACTTAATTTTAGAGGTGAATTTTACAATGATATTTTTTTTTGCTTTTATTTGTGAAAAAATCTGAAATTTGGTGAAAAATTAGAAATTTCCACAATTTTCAAACTTTGAATTTTTATACCCTTAAACCAGAGAGTTATATCACACAAAATAGACACTAAATAACATTTCCCACGTGTTTCCATCAGCTCCATTTTTTTAAACATAATTTTTTTTTTGTTCAGAAGTTAGAAGGGTTAAAAGGTTACCAGCAAGTTCTCATTTTTCCAACAAAATTTAAAAAACGACTTTTTAGGGACCACATCACATTTGAAGTGGCTTTGAGAGGCCTAGGTCACAGAAAATACCCAAAAGTGACATCATTCTAAAACTGTACCCCTCACACGGCTCAAAACCACATTAAAGAAATATATTAACCCTTCAGATGCTTCACAAGAACTAAAGCAGTGTGGAAGGAAAAAAAAAATAAATTTAACTTTTTCCCACAAAATTGTAACATTAGCCCCAAGTTTTGCATTGTCACAAGGCTAAAGAGAGAAAATGCCACATAGACTTCTCCTGAATACACCAATACTCCATATGTGGTGGAAATCTACTGTTTGGGTGCTCGGAAGGGAAAGGGGGACTTTTGGAGCTCAAAAATGTCTAAAATAGGCATCGAATGCCATGTCACGTTTTCAGAGCCTCTGATGTGCCTAAACAGGGGAAACCCCCCACAAGTGACCCTATTTTGGAAACTGCACCCCTCAAGAAATTTAACTAGATGTGTGGTGAGCACCTTGAACCCACAGAGTTTTATAACCAAGAAAAATATATCATATTGTTGGTTTAGCCCCAAATTTTGCATTTTACCAGGACAACAGTAGAAAATACACTGCTCAATTAATTTATCCTGAGTACGTCATACCCCATATGTGGTGGAAATCTACTGTTTGGGCACAAGGCATGGAATAGATTGAGACGCCATGTCACATTAGAAGATTCCCTCATGGCAAAACAGCAGAAATCCCCCACAAGTGAACCCACCCTCGAAACTACACCTCTCAAGGAATTCATCTTGTGATGTAGTGAACAAAATGAACCCTTATATGATTCACAAGATGGTATAACATTGGGCTGGGAAAATAAAAAAAAAATAAAATTATTCCACTAAAATGCTTTGCCCCTAAAGTTTTAATTTTCAAAAAGGTTATTAGGAGAAAATGGACTGTACGGTTTGTTACACATTTTGTCCTGAGTACACTAATTTCCCATATGTGGTCAAAAACTACGGTACTTTTGAGGCATAGTACAGAGCTCAGAAGGGAAGGAGTGCCATATGGGAGTTCAGAATTAGTTGGAATGGTTTGTGGGTGCCATGTCACATTGGCAGACCCCTTAGATGCCAGAACAGCAAAAAACCCCCACAATTGACCCCATTTTACAAAATAAAACCCTCTTAAGGATGTATTTACACAAACAAAAAAGAAGTTTGAGGTTGTGCAACATTCACTTTATTAAATAAGAATAAAAACATAGTGATAAGACATAGTGCATAGGTTGTAAATGGTGTGCGACAGAGCACATGGTGACTCTGTCTGAATCATTATACTCAATGGCCCCGTCAGAGCATACATCCGAATCCAGATTTGCGGAGGGTTTGAATGGAAGCCACGACTGGACCACTGAACGGTGAGAGGAATGCAGTGTGAAAGCGGCCTTAGTATTCAAGCATAAAACACTTTTCTATATCGGCCTTAATGGTTTAGATATTTTTTAGGAGGGTTTAGAGAGGGTCCTTTACGAAAAACACCTGAAATAGTGCTATGCAATCACTCCAAGGAATCTTCCTATTCATTTCCATGTAAAAACGTCTTGCTGTTTATATATTCATGCTTTTGGGCATCTTTTGGCACCAAATGGTTAAAAGAAGTGAGCCAACCATTCTGTAGGCATTTTGCACCTGGAAGACACTCCATAGAAGTCAATGGGAGCAAAAAAAAAAAATCCTTGGAAGACGTCTTGGCATCTTGTGAAGAGTTTTGTGAGCATTGTTATAAGGCTATGTTCGCACGTTGCGTTTTTTTTCCGCGTTTCTGCAGCGTTTTTAGCAGCAGTGTTTTTGCGCTAAAACGCATGCGTTTTTGATTGCCAGCAAAGTCTATGGGAAAAGCAGAAATCCTGTCTGCACTTTGCTTTTTTTTCTGCAGCGTTTAATTTGCATATTTGTGGTCAAAAACCATGCTGAAAAAGAAGCAGCATGTCAGTTGTTTTTGCCATTTCTGCAGCGTTTCCTTAACATTGGAGTCAATGAGAAATGGCAAAACGCAACCAAAATCACAATTCCTGCGTTTTTCATGCTTTTTACCTGCTTTTCAATTGCGTTTTAGGCTTCAAAAACGCATGCTTTTCTGGCATAAAATTAAAGGGTTATAATGTTCCTTTACACACACACAATAACCGAAAATTTAAATGATAAAAAATATTAAACTTTACCTATTTTTCTGTTAAAATGTGCATAACCGCTATTATTTCATTAAAATTGATAATGTTCCATATATTTTTATTAAAAGTTAATTTTATCCTTTTTTTCTCTTTTTTCATTCTTTTTGACTATTCCAACTTTATTTCTCAGTGTCTTGATCTACAAAACGCATCTGCAGAAACGCAGGTGAAAACGCAGGTAAAAAGCGCTGAAAACGCGGTAAATACGCATGCGTTTTTAGCGCTAAAAAATGGCCAAAAGCCATTTGGTCAAAAACCAAGGGAAGGAAAACGTGCAGAATAAACTGCAGGTACTCCGACGCAACGTCCGCACATAGCCTTAGTGTCAGTTGGTGCTCTGATTTTATTCCCGCTAATCCCTTGATTATTCCGCTTTTTTAATTTTATAAATCCTACATAAGGGTCCAGAGATATGGACCTTCTTATTTTGTGCAAATTTATGGTTTTTACCAAGGGGGTGGTGCTCACAATGTAATAATACAAAGTCATGCCCACTTTGAAAGATGGTAAAAATTAGCAGGAAATAAAAAGGCTAATTTATCTGGAACCATGTGGCGGATTTAAGAAAAGTAAAAAGCAAAATACTTAGGGGAGGAGTGGGAATAAAAAAAGAGGAAAAAGTGGAATTATTTTACCAATTTTTTATTTTTATTTTTTTAGAGTTTTTCAATATGAATATAATTACTATATGGAAAATAAGGAAAAAAAACTAGGGAAGGAGAGGGAAAGAAGGATATTACAAGGAAAGAGGGGGAGAAGGGAAACCTAACTATATTGATGGATAAAAGAGAAAACATATCAAGTCAGAGAAAAAAAACACAAAAATATCCATATTACTGTCCAGCCAGAATAATAAATAAAGTCCTTTAGTTTTGAGTTCTTTAAAGACGTTAATTGGGTGACTTGTCTTATGTCTTTTGATATACAGTGGGTGCGGAAAGTATTCAGACCCCTTTACATTTTTTACTCTTTGTTTCATTGCAGCCATTTGGTTAATTCAAAAAAGTTAATTTTTTCCTTTTTTAATGTACACTCTGCACCCCATCCCCCATCTTAACAGGAAAAAACAAATGTAGAAATTTTTGCAAATTTATTAAACAAGAAAAACTGAAATATCATCTGGTCATAAGTATTCAGACCCTTTGCTCAGACACTCATATGTAAGTCACATGCTGTCCATTTCCTTGTGATCCTCCTTGAGATGGTTCTACTCCTTCATTGGAGGCCAGTTGTGGTTAATTAAACTGATAGGACTTGATTTGGAAAGGCGCACACCTGTCTATATAAAACCTCACAGCTCACAGTGCATGTCACACCAAATGAGAATCATGAGGTCAAAGGAACTGCCCAAGGAGCTCAGAGACAGAATTGTGGCAATACACAGATCTGGCCAAGGTTACAAAAGAATTTTTGCAGTACTCAAGGCTCCTAAGAGCACAGTGGCTTCCATAATACTTTAATGGAAGACGTTTGGGACCACTAGAAATCTTCCTACACCTGGCCGTCCAGCCAAACTGAACAATCGTGAGAGGAGAGCCTTGGTGAGAGAGGTAAAGAAGAACCCCAAGATCACTGTGGCTGAGCTCCAGAGATGGGGAGATTGGAGAAAGTCAACTATCACTGCAGCCATCCACCAGTCGGGCCTTTATGGCAGATTGGCCCAACGGAGGCCTCTCCTTAGTGAAAGACATATGAAAGCCCGCATAGAGTTTGCAAAAAAAAACTCATGAAGGACTCCCAGACTATGAGAAATAAGATTCTCTGGTCTGATGAGATGAAGATAGAACTTTTTGGTGATAATTCTAAGCGATATGTGTGGAGAAAACCAGACACTGCTCATCACCTGCACAATACAATCCACACAGTGAGATATGGTGGAGGCAGCATCATGCTATGGGGGTGTTTTTCAGCTGCAGGGACAGGATGATTGGTTGTAATTGAAGGAAAGATGAATGGGGCCAAGTACAGAGATATCCTGGAAGAAAACCTCTTCCAGAGTACTCTGGATCTCAGATTTGGCCAAAACTTCACTTTCCAACAAGACAATGACCCTAAGCACACAGCTAAAATAACAAAGCAGTGGCTTCAGAACAACTCTGTGACCATTCTTGACCGGCCCAGCCAGCCAGAGCCCTGACCTAAACCCAATTGAGCATCTCTGGAGACACCTGAATATGGCGTCCACCAACGTTCACCGTCCAACCTGATGGAATTGGAAAGAATCTGCAGGGAAGAAATCCAGGATCCCAAGAAGAGTCATGGCTCAAAAGGAGGGTGGTTCTACTCAATACTGAGCAAAGGGGCTGAATACTTATGACCAAAGATATTTCAGTTTTTCTTGTTTAATAAATTTGCAAAAATTTCTACATTTCTGGGGTTTTTTCCTGTCAAGATGGGGAATGGGGTGGAGAGTGTACATTCATGAGAAAAAAATGTACTTTTTTGAATTTACCAAATGGCTGCAAGGAAACAAAGAGTGAAAAATTTAAAGGGGTGTGAATACTTTCTGTACCCACTGTATATAAGTTAAAGGGAACCTGTCATCAGAAGTTTTGCACTAAACCTAAAAGAGTCCCCCTCTGCAGCTCCTGGCCTGCATTCTAGCAATGTTCCAGTTGTTCTTGTGCCCCCTTTCTGACCAAAATAAAGACTTTGTAAAGTGGTACCTTTTTGTATTCATATCTTGATAATGGTACACGGGGGCGGGCTCTCTGGTGGCCGTTAGTCTGCCTCCTGTCGCTTTAGGCCGTCCACCATCGCGCAATTTCAAAGAGGTGACGTGAGGTAAGCTGGCCAGCGCTTGCGCAGAACGGTGGAGGCGGCGGTGAAAGCGCGGGCACGAGATTATGGGCGGGTACTTGCTGATGAAAATCAAAGCGCCGTCCATAATCTAGCGCATGCGCAACACGTCACCAGCGGTCACATAGTGCACATTGCACAGTCCCGCGAGACTGGCACGGCGCATGCGCGAGATTATGGGCGGCGCTGTGATTTTCATGAGCAAGTACCCGCCCATAATCTCGTGCTCGCGCTTTCACCGCCGCCTCCACCGTTCTGCGCAAGCGCTGGCCGGCTTACCTCACGTCACCTCTTTGAAATTGCGCGATGGGGGACGGCCTAAAGCGATAGGAGGCAGACTAACGGCCACCAGAGAGCCCGCCCCCGTGTACCATTATCAAGATCTGAATACAAATAGGTACCACTATATAAAGTCTTTATTTTGGTCAGAAAGGGGGCACAAGAACAACAGGAACATTGCTAGAATGCAGCCCAGGAGCTGCAGAGGGGGGATCTTTTAGGTTTAGTGCAAAATTTCTGATGACAGGTTCCCTTTAACACTTTAGACCAGGTGTGCATCATTGAGTTAGGCTAAGTTCACATTCCCGCTAAGGCTAAGTTCACATTTCCGCTAAAATGTATCAGTCGAAATCCGCCGCTATGGTAAACAACGGAATCCGTTTAGCGGATTCCGTTGTGTCCCATAGACTTGCATTAGTGGCGGATTGCGACTGATGACCCTGCGTTGCGTCCGCTGCGTCACTGTCCGTCGTTTTTTGACTGACCGCCGGGCGGGGAGCATTGCAGAATGTAACGTTTTTCGGGCCGTCGAAAACAACGCACCGCGCAGGAATCCGTCGCCATCCGCCACACTTGCAATGTATGTCTATGGTGCTGGATTCTTACGACGGAATCCAGCGCTGGATTCTGCCATGCTCTACTGAGCATGCCCAGCATGCTTGGCACGCCCACTAGGCTGTCCCAAACACAAACAAATCATGACTGATCCGTCAAAAAACTGACGCACAGCGGATGTAACGGACGCAACTGATCAGTTTTTTCACAGGAATCCTGTGAAAAACACATCAGTTGCATCAGTTGACATCTAAAAAACAACTGATCCGTTGCTGACGGACCTGACGGATTGAAAACAACGGAAGTGTGAACTTAGCCTTATATGAGTGTTAATACCTAATATAATAGAGCAGTTTCACTACTGGTGAAGGAAAGGATTGTTGCATGAAGTTCTGTGTGTAATCTCCATGGATACATTATAGAAACAAAAGTAAATATATATATATTAAAAAAAAGTTTGCAATTAGTTTTGCAGCGATTTGCACGGTTGCAGTGCTCTGAGTGTCCACCAGGTGGCGCTGCCGGCCGCTTGCGTTATTTGGTACATTGTGGCAGTAGCAGGACGCGTCCCCCATTAACCCCGCGCTGCCCGGGCTGGCCACCCTGCTCTCTGGGTGATGCTCCCACCTTCCTGCCCATGCCCCCGGCAGATGATTGTGGGCACTGCTTTGTTTGCTCTTCTCGGGTTTCCCGGCTCATGCTCCACCCCGCTGGGGATCAGGACACAGAAAGCCATTAGTTGGCACTAAAACTATTTCCCAGTGTGTGAACTCGGAGTAAAGTCCTGGCGGTGCACAATGCGCCCAGCATGGCTGTAGCGGCACAGGCTGCGGGCTCCGGGGGGCACAGGAGCGGGGGGCTGGAGGTGCTGGTCCGGGAGCACTGGCACAAAGTTGGGGTGAACTTATGTGAGGACTCCCTGGTGCTCAGCACTGAGGACATCAGCTCCAATGGCATCACCAATGGCTCCTACAGGAGTCCCCAAGACCAGGACCCTGGCAGCCCCAAGGGGGTGAGGACTGCGCTCACAGAACTGCCGGAGCAAGTGCCAGAGGCCATCGCCAACAAGAAGAGGGCAGTGAAGGTGGTGAAGCAGGAGCTGGGGGGGCTGGGCATCAGCATCAAGGGGGGCAAGGAGAACAAGATGCCAATCCTTATCAGCAAGATCTTCAAGGGGCTGGCGGCGGACCTGACTCAGTGCCTGTATGTAGGAGATGCCATCCTGTCTGTCAATGGGGTGGACCTGAGGGATGCCACTCATGATGAGGCTGTGCAGGCTCTGAAGAAGGCTGGCAGGGAGGTGATCCTGGAGGGTAAGTGCTGGGCATGGGCTCTGACAGGTGCTGAGGGCTCTGGAGGAGGCAGGAAGACAGCAGACCTACACTCAAAGATGTTCTGCAGCAGCTTTGGCTTCAGAGCACTGACCCTTACTAGTATCATTAATGTTTAGATATTCACTATTATAGGCTGTAGGCCTGCTTTATTAGAACTGTCACTTTTGTATTCAAAGATGTTCTGCAGCAGCTTTGGCTTCAGAGCACTGATCCTTACTAGTATATTCACTATTGCAGGCTGTAAACCTACTTTATTAGAACTGTCACTTTTGCACTCAAAGATGTTCTGCAGCAGCTTTGGCTTCAAAGCACTGATCCTTACTAGTATCATTAATGTATAGACATTCACTATTACAGGCTGTAGACCTGCTTTATTAGAACTGTCACTTTTGTATTCAAAGATGTTCTGCAGCAGCTTTGGCTTCAGAGCACTGATCCTTACTAGTATATTCATTATTACAGGCTGTAGACTTGTTTTATTAGAACTGTCACTTCCGCACTCAAAGATGTTCTGCAGCAGCTTTGGCTTCAGAGCACTGATCCTTACTAGTATATTCATTATTACAGGCTGTAGACTTGTTTTATTAGAACTGTCACTTCCGCACTCAAAGATGTTCTGCAGCAGCTTTGGC
This sequence comes from Anomaloglossus baeobatrachus, assembly GCF_048569485.1. Classification (NCBI taxonomy): domain Eukaryota; kingdom Metazoa; phylum Chordata; class Amphibia; order Anura; family Aromobatidae; genus Anomaloglossus; species Anomaloglossus baeobatrachus. The sequence continues at coordinate 48,453,453 of NC_134358.1, forward strand.
TTCAGAGCACTGATCCTTTTACTAGTATCATTAATGTATAGATATTAACTATTACTGGCTGCAAACCTGCCTCATTACAAGTGTCACTTTTGTATTCAAAGATGTTCTGCAGCAGCATTGGCTTCAGAGCACTGATCCTTACTAGTATCATTAATGTATAGATCTATTCACTATTACGGGCTGTAGACTTGTTTTATTAGAACTGTCACTTTTGTATTCAAAGATGTTCTGCAGCAGCTTTGGCTTCAGAGCACTGATCCTTTTACTAGTATCATTAATGTATCAATGTTCACTATTAGAGGCTGCAAGCCTGCTTCATTACAACTATCACTTTTGCACTCAAAGATGTTCTGCAGCAGCTTTAACTTCACAGAACTGATCATTTTACTAGTATATAAGTGTGACTAGGTCATGTATAGGTGTACACTATTACAGGCTGTAGACCTGCTTAGTTAGAATTATCAGTTCTGCACCTAAGATGTTCTGCAGCAGCTTTAGCTTTACATAACTGATCCTTTATTTATATATATATATATATATATATATATAGATATAGATATAGATAGATATAGATATATAACTAGGTTATGTATGTATAAACATTCACTTTTACAGGTTGTAGACCTGCTTAATTAGAACTATTTTGCAGTTAAGATGTTTTGCAGCAGCTTTAGGTTCAGAGCACTGACCCATTTACTAGTGTCATTAATGTATAGACATTCACTATTACAGGCTGTAAACCTACTTTATTAGAACAATCACTTTTGCACTCAAAGATGTTCTGCAGCAGCTTTAACTTCACAGAACTGATCATTTTACTAGTATATGTGTGGCTAGGTCATGTATGTATATACACCATTACAGGTAGTAGACCTGCGTAGTTAGAAGTATCAGTTCTGCACCTACGATGTTCTGCAGCAGCTTTAGCTTCACATAACTGATCCTTTTTTTATATATATACATACATATATATATATATATATATATATATATATACACATACACACTATAGATATATATATATATATGTAACTAGGTTATGTATAAATATTCACTTTTGCAGGTTGTAGATCTGCTTAATTAAAACTATTTTGCACTTAAGATGTTCTTCAGCAGCTTTAGCTTCAGAGCACTGACCCATTTACTAGTACAGTATCAGTAATGTATAGATATTCACTTTCACAGGCTATAGAGCTGATTACTTAGAATTGTCACTTTTGCACTCAAAGATGTTCTGCAGTAGCTTAAGCTTCACAGACCTGATCCTTTTGAGATATATATATAATATACACTAGGTTATGTATGTATAGATATTCTCTTTTACAGGTTGTAGATCTGCTTAATTAGAACTATTTTGCACTTAAGATGTTCTGCAGCAGCTTTGGCTTCAGAGTGCTGATCTTTGCACTAGTATATGTGTAACTTGGTCATTAAAGTATAGATACTTACTTTAAAACCTGCTTACTTTGAACTGTTACTTCCGCACTCAAAGAGGTTCTGCAGCAGCTAACTTCACAGCACTGATCCTTTTACTATTATAAATGTAAGTAGGTCATGTATGTACAGATATTCACTTGTACAGGCTGTAGACCTGCATACTTAATACTGTCCGTTTTTCTCCCAAAGATGTTCTGCAGCAGCTTTGCCACCAGAGTACTGATACTTTATTAGTATACGAGTAACTAATATGTGCAAAGTTATTATACTATTACTGACTTAATTGGAACTGTGAGCTCTACATTTAAAGATGTTCTGCAGCAGCTGCTTTGCAGGAATGACAGCTTATACTGACCAGTACTGGTGCGTGTACTTGCTGAGTTTCCGCCATTACAGGCTGCACATATAGATTACTGTAACCATACTGGAAGATAATTGACACTTCACTATTCCATTTAAAGATGTTCTGCAGCAGCTGCTGATGCCTACAATGTTTTTAGATTACTACCTTTACCAGATTATTACTTCTTTCGCCGTCTGTTACTTGTATATCACTACTTGCAGTCTACAGGTATTGCTGAACTATAACAGCTGATCGTGCAATACCGAAAGATGTTCAGCAGCAGCTGCGGCACAGCACGTTCTGCCAGCTATTTGTTGCTCTGATATCACTTAGTGGTGTATGTAACTTTAACAATAGGCAATAATGCATTTTGAGTGAAACATTGGTAAACGGTAAGCTTCGCAGGAATCACTGTCTTTGCTGTTAAAGATGTTCTTCAGCAGCTGCTACTTTGTGTAGAGTCAGGAGTGTGCAGATATTATGTCACTACAAGGTCTCTTCTTTTTTTAAATCCGCCATATGGTTCCATAGATATGGTCCTTTTTATTTGGTGCTTTTATAGTCTTTACTAAGAGGGCGGTGCTCAAAAGGTAATAATACAGATAAACCCAGAGACCCGCCCCCGAGGATCCTGTGAGCACCGCCCATTTGACCATTAACATTAGCACTTAATAAAAAGGCCCATATCTCTTGAACCGTATGGCGGATTTACAATAAAACACCACAACTGATTTTTTTAGGAGAACAGAGGGAATAAAATAAAAGCAAAATAAGTGTCAAGGTCCTACGAGCCCCGGAAAAGCAGACGCCGTAGCTAGAACTGCGCCGACACCGGAGGTGAGTAACGATGGTTATGAGTTTACATGGGGGAACTAAGGTTGTTTGATGAGGGCAGGTCCAAGGAGTGGACAACCCCTTTAAGAAGTTCAACAGAGGTAGTGGCCTATTGTGGGTTGCCAGTGTTTGGAGCAATACAATTATTACAATGCACCCTTAAAACAAATGATTCACCACTGAGTAGGGGCGAACATATCAGCTTCCCAGGGGCCCAAGAGGTTGGGGGGCCACATTCATCTCTACAACAGGTGGAATTGTGCATTATGAGGAGCTATGGGACTGGGCAAGTAATACCCCCCCCCCCCCCCCCGAGGGTCCTCATATAACAAATAATGCCCCTTTACTGCCCTCATTATAAAGTATTAATGGCCCCTAGTGCCCCTTCAAAAAGAAATGATGCCCCCTGTACCTACACAGTAATGATGGCCCCTGTGCCTACACAGTAATGATGCCTTCTGTGCCTACACAGTAATGATGCCTCCTGTGCCTATACAGTAATGATGCCCCCTGTACCTACACAGTAATGATGCCCCCTGTGCCTACACAGTAATGATGCCCCCTGTGCCTACACAGTAATGATGGCCCCAGTGCCTACACAGTAATGATGCCTTCTGTGCCTACACAGTAATGATGGCCCCAGTGCCTACACAGTAATGATGCCCCCTGTGCCTACACAGTAATGATGCCCCCTGTGCCTACACAGTAATGATGCCTTCTGTGCCTACACAGTAATGATGCCTTCTGTGCCTATACAGTAATGATGGCCCCAGTGCCTACACAGTAATGATGGCCCCAGTGCCTACACAGTAATGATGCCTCCTGTGCCTACACAGTAATGATGGCCCCAGTGCCTACACAGTAATGATGCCCCCTGTGCCTACACAGTAATGATGCCTTCTGTGCCTACACAGTAATGATGCCTTCTGTGCCTACACAGTAATGATGGCCCCAGTGCCTACACAGTAATGATGCCTTCTGTGCCTACACAGTAATGATGGCCCCAGTGCCTACACAGTAATGATGCCCCCTGTGCCTACACAGTAATGATGGCCCCAGTGCCTACACAGTAATGATGGCCCCAGTGCCTACACAGTAATGATGGCCCCAGTGCCTACACAGTAATGATGGCCCCAGTGCCTACATAGTAATGATGGCCCCAGTGCCTACACAGTAATGATGCCCCCTGTGCCTACACAGTAATGATGGCCCCTGTACCTACACAGTAATGATGGCCCCTGTACCTACACAGTAATGATGCCTTCTGTGCCTACACAGTAATGATGCCTCCTGTGCCTACACAGTAATGATGGCCCCTGTGCCTATAGAGTAATGATGACCCCAGTGTCTATAGATTAATGATGCCCCTGTACCTACACAGTAATGATGCCCCTGTGCCTACACAGTAATGATGCCCCTGTGCCTACACAGTAATGATGCCCCCTGTGCCTACACAGTAATGATGCCCCCTGTGCCTACACAGTAATGATGCCTCCTGTGCCTACACAGTAATGATGCCTCCTGTGCCTACACAGTAATGATGCCCCCTGTGCCTACACAGTAATGATGGCCCCAGTGGCTACACAGTAATGATGCCCCCTGTGCCTACACAGTAATGATGCCTCCTGTGCCTACACAGTAATGATGCCCCCTGTGCCTACACAGTAATGATGCCCCCTGTGCCTACACAGTAATGATGGCCCCAGTGGCTACACAGTAATGATGCCCCCTGTGCCTACACAGTAATGATGCCCCCTGTGCCTACACAGTAATGATGCCCCCTGTGCCTACACAGTAATGATGCCTCCTGTGCCTACACAGTAATGATGCCCCCTGTACCTACACAGTAATGATGGCCCCAGTGCCTACACAGTAATGATGGCCCCAGTGCCTACACAGTAATGATGCCTCCTGTGCCTACACAGTAATGATGCCTCCTGTGCCTACACAGTAATGATGGCCCCAGTGCCTACACAGTAATGATGGCCCCAGTGCCTACACAGTAATGATGCCCCTGTACCTACACAGTAATGATGCCCCAGTGCCTACACAGTAATGATGCCCCCTGTACCTACACAGTAATGATGCCCCCTGTACCTACACAGTAATGATGCCCCTGTGGCTACACAGTAATGATGGCCCCTGTGCCTACACAGTAATGATGCCTCCTGTACCTACACAGTAATGATGGCCCCAGTGCCTACACAGTAATGATGCCCCCTGTGCCTACACAGTAATGATGCCCCAGTGCCTACACAGTAATGATGCCCCCTGTACCTACACAGTAATGATGCCCCTGTGCCTACACAGTAATGATGCCCCTGTGGCTACACAGTAATGATGCCCCCTGTGCCTACACAGTAATGATGCCCCCTGTACCTACACAGTAATGATGCCTCCTGTGCCTACACAGTAATGATGCCCCCTGTGCCTACACAGTAATGATGCCCCCTGTACCTACACAGTAATGATGCCTCCTGTACCTACACAGTAATGATGCCCCCTGTACCTACACAGTAATGATGGCCCCTGTACCTACACAGTAATGATGCCCCCTGTACCTACACAGTAATGATGGCCCCTGTACCTACACAGTAATGATGGCCCCTGTACCTACACAGTAATGATGGCCCCAGTGCCTATAGAGTAATGATGGCCCCAGTGCCTACACAGTAATGATGCCCCCTGTACCTACACAGTAATGATGCCCCTGTGCCTACACAGTAATGATGCCCCCTGTGCCTACACAGTAATGATGGCCCCTGTACCTACACAGTAATGATGGCCCCAGTGCCTACACAGTAATGATGCCCCCTGTACCTACACAGTAATGATGCCTTCTGTGCCTACACAGTAATGATGCCCCCTGTGCCTACACAGTAATGATGGCCCCAGTGCCTACACAGTAATGATGCCCCCTGTACCTACACAGTAATGATGCCCCTGTGCCTACACAGTAATGATGCCCCCTGTGCCTACACAGTAATGATGGCCCCTGTGCCTACACAGTAATGATGCCCCATGTGCCTACACAGTAATGATGCCCCCTGTACCTACACAGTAATGATGCCCCTGTGCCTACACAGTAATGATGCCCCCTGTGCCTACACAGTAATGATGCCCCCTGTGCCTACACAGTAATGATGCCCCTGTACCTACACAGTAATCATGCCTTCTGTGCCTACACAGTAATGATGCCCCCTGTACCTACACTGTAATGATGCCCCCTGTGCCTACACAGTAATGATGCCCCCTGTACCTACACTGTAATGATGCCCCCTGTGCCTACACAGTAATGATGCCTTCTGTGCCTACACAGTAATGATGCCCCTGTACCTACACAGTAATGATGCCCCCTGTGCCTACACAGTAATGATGGCCCCTGTGCCTACACAGTAATGATGCCCCCTGTGCCTACACAGTAATGATGCCCCCTGTACCTACACAGTAATGATGCCCCTGTGCCTACACAGTAATGATGCCCCCTGTACCTACACAGTAATGATGCCCCCTGTGCCTACACAGTAATGATGCCCCCTGTGCCTACACAGTAATGATGGCCCCAGTGCCTATAGAGTAATGGTGCCCCCTGTACCTACACAGTAATGATGCCCCCTGTACCTACACAGTAATGATGGCCCCAGTGCCTACACAGTAATGATGGCCCCTGTGCCTACACAGTAATGATGCTCCCAGTGCCTACACAGTAATGATGCCCCCTGTGCCTACACAGTAATGATGGCCCCTGTACCTACACAGTAATGATGGCCCCTGTACCTACACAGTAATGATGGCCCCTGTACCTACACAGTAATGATGGCCCCTGTGCCTACACAGTAATGATGGCCCCTGTACCTACACAGTAATGATGGCCCCTGTACCTACACAGTAATGATGCCCCCTGTACCTACACAGTAATGATGCCCCCTGTGCCTACACAGTAATGATGCCCCCTGTGCCTACACAGTAATGATGCCCCTGTGCCTACACAGTAATGATGCCCCCTGTGCCTACACAGTAATGATGGCCCCAGTGCCTACACAGTAATGATGCCCCCTGTGCCTACACAGTAATGATGCCCCCTGTACCTACACAGTAATGATGCCTCCTGTGCCTACACAGTAATGATGCCCCCTGTGCCTACACAGTAATGATGCCCCCTGTACCTACACAGTAATGATGCCCCCTGTGCCTACACAGTAATGATGGCCCCAGTGCCTACACAGTAATGATGGCCCCAGTGCCTACACAGTAATGATGCCCCCTGTGCCTACACAGTAATGATGGCCCCAGTGCCTACACAGTAATGATGCCCCCTGTGCCTACACAGTAATGATGCCCCCTGTACCTACACAGTAATGATGGCCCTAGTGCCTACACAGTAATGATGCCCCCTGTGCCTACACAGTAATGATGCCTCCTGTACCTACACAGTAATGATGCCCCCTGTGCCTACACAGTAATGATGCCCCCTGTACCTACACAGTAATGATGGCCCCAGTGCCTACACAGTAATGATGCCCCCTGTACCTACACAGTAATTATGCCCCCTGTGCCTAAACAGTAATGATGCCCCCTGTACCTACACAGTAATGATGCCCCCTGTGCCTACACAGTAATGATGCCCCCTGTGCCTACACAGTAATGATGCCCCCTGTGCCTAAACAGTAATGATGCCCCCTGTGCCTACACAGTAATGATGCCCCCTGTGCCTACACAGTAATGATGGCCCCAGTGCCTACACAGTAATGATGGCCCCAGTGCCTACACAGTAATGATGCCCCTGTGGCTACACAGTAATGATGGCCCCAGTGCCTACACAGTAATGATGCCCCCTGTACCTACACAGTAATGATGCCCCTGTGGCTACACAGTAATGATGCCCCCTGTACCTACACAGTAATGATGGCCCCAGTGCCTACACAGTAATGATGCCCCCTGTGCCTACACAGTAATGATGCCCCCTGTACCTACACAGTAATGATGCCTTCTGTGCCTACACAGTAATGATGCCCCCTGTGCCTACACAGTAATGATGGCCCCTGTGCCTACACAGTAATGATGCCCCCTGTGCCTACACAGTAATGATGGCCCCAGTGCCTACACAGTAATGATGCCCCCTGTACCTACACAGTAATGATGCCCCTGTGGCTACACAGTAATGATGCCCCCTGTACCTACACAGTAATGATGGCCCCTGTACCTACACAGTAATGATGCCCCCTGTACCTACACAGTAATGATGGCCCCAGTGCCTACACAGTAATGATGCCCCCTGTACCTACACAGTAATGATGGCCCCAGTGCCTACACAGTAATGATGGCCCCTGTGCCTACACAGTAATGATGCCCCTGTGCATACACAGTAATGATGGCCCCAATGCCTACACAGTAATGATGGCCCCAGTGCCTATAGAGTAATGATGCCCCCTGTAACTACACAGTAATGATGGCCCCAGTGCCTACACAGTAATGATGCCCCCTGTGCCTACACAGTAATGATGGCCCCAGTGCTTATGTAGCGCCCTGAAGCCATCAGGGAGCTATAAGGTACTGCATTCCCATCAGGATGCAGGGCCTACCCCCAGGGACCCAGAAGACCAGTGCCAGTAACAACAACACATTCCAGTTAATCCCTGTTTTTTTCCCTATTTCCCCAAAGACTGATGACAGGGTAGGGTTGGACCCAATGGATGGCCACCTAGAGGGTTGAGCCGATCCAGTCCACTAGACGACAACCAGGTGGGAGCGGCAGACAGTGAAGAGTCAGTCAGTTAGTCAGTGACAGCGAGAGAGTGTGGAGAGTCAGGAGTGAGGAGTGTAACGGTGACCTGAGGACCCAGGCGGTTAGTTGCCGGTGCAGTGCTCCCGGAACCATAGCACCAATGGGGTACAGAATCCTAGGTCAGGCAAACGCTCCAGGCAGACCTGATAAAATCTGCACAGTGAGGGGACCTTCCAGGACCTCACTGACCTTGAAGTTCGGGACTCAATAGCAATGGGAGAACTGGGGAACAGGACCAGAGACTCCGACCCCACAGGGTTCACGCTACCGTCATACAGACTAAAGTTGAGAGACTACCAGGAGGGGACCTCCAGACGCTCCAAGCCACGGGAACCCACCAACCAAAGACAGGTGCAGGGGAAAGAAGCCACCAGGTCACTAAACCAGCACTGGGACTAAGGGGACCAGCGGTGAGGACCAGCCGGCCTCGGGTGACCAGTTTCTATCTGACTGTGAGTAAAGGAACCACTTACACTGCAGCACCTTGTGTGGCCTACCTTCTTTTTGCGCCCATCAACATCATCTATCCTCTGGGACCTGGCCCTACTTGTGGAGGGCCCAACATTCAGGCTGCCACCAACACCGGCCCCAGTAGTGAGAACTGTGCAGCGGCGGCTCCATCTACTTAGCCGCAACCCGCAAGTGGCGTCACGTTCTAAACTTTTAATCTCCCCTGTAAATATACCCCTTTTAAAAAGTGACCTCCAGGGTCTCGGAACCGAGCAACGGCCACCAAGTGACATCTTCCCAGCAATACACCGCCGGGGTGTATAGCGGAATTATATGGGAATTGCCTGGCAGTATTATGTACATTTTTTTAACTTATGGGAATTACATGGCAGTATTACGGGAACTTTTTAATATATGGGATCTATATGGCGGTATTATGTCCATTTTTTTAACATATGGGAATTAAACGGCAGTATTAAGGGAACTATTTAATATATGGGATCTATATGGCGGTATTATGTCCATTTTTTACAGATGGAAATTAAATGGCAGTATTATGGGAACTTGATATATGGGATCTATATGGCGGTATTATATCTATTTTTTTAACATATGGGAATTAAACGGCAGTATTAAGGGAACCTTTTAATATATGGGATCTATATGGCGGTATTATATCTATTTTTTTAACATATGGGAATTAAATGGCGGTATTAAATGAACTTTTTTAACATATGGGAATTATTTGATGGTGTTATGTTCAGTATTATGTGAACTTTTTAACATAGTATGTGGATGCTGTTGGTGGCATGTAGGCTGTGAATGGCAGTATTATCTCTGTGCTCTATCGCGGTATTATGTGGGCTGAAATTACAAGAAATTTGTTTTAACATGTAAGAGGAGGGCCTTGTTTGCTTGTTGTTTAGCGTCCGTAAAAAATAGAATTTTAGGGGATTGCTATTCCGGATTGAGAAGAATTGGATCAGAGGCCATTTACTCTCAGAAAGTTTAACCCTGAGGTTCCCAGGAACTTGTTTTTTTACTGTTCCTATTTTAGCCTTGACAATGTGGTAGATGAATGTTTTCCCTGGATTGAGAGGGGTTGAGGCAGTGTGGGGCAGGCCGCAGCTTGTTGGTTCATAGCCAATGTGTAGCGTGTTCTGCCAGTCGGCTTTACTCCCATGTTGTAGGACGCCTGCAGAACGTTCAGCGTCTACGGATCTCAGCCATTCTCTGAACTTCTGAGCTTACCTTTGAAGTTGCTTCATCTCCCACTGACATATTTTAACTTTTGGAGAATAATCTGGGGATATTCTTTAAATTCGGCTTTGGTCCACTAAGCCTCATTATACAGCGGAGATTTCGCATTCCAAACATGCCCATGTCAAACCCACCATTGTCATTAAATTGGTCAATATACTGTACTTTCACATCCCAAAATCAGTTCAAAAGTGACTGTACCTAAAACCATACTCTTGAAGGGAAACGTCATCTAAATTCTTATTTTAACTGATTTGACCTCTTTCAATTGCTGCTGCTCATTTAATTCTGGAACAGTTTTTCTTTTTCGTCTGCGACCCTCCGATACAAAGTTATGCCCCCTCATGTTAAAGATGCAAATTTTCCCCTCCACTAACTGGGCGGGTACTATAGAACTTATCTGAGGCCATTGCTGCGTTCTGATTGGTCAGCTTCAGTGGAGAAAAAGTAAACGCCCACAAAAAAGTATTGTGGTATATGCCCCGGTGGCTGAATGGAATTTTTACACCATTATTATCGGGGCATTACTTGGGAACGGAGGGGCATAGAAGAAAAAGAAAAACGGTTCCAGAATCAGTGAAACAGCAGCAATTGCAGTAGGTACTTGGATTACATTTTAAAAAATACCCTTTAAGGAAGCATTACAATTAAATTACCTTTGCTCTTTTTGGGGTGTGATTGGAGGGTGGTACCAAGAGCATAAGTATGAAGGGTCGAAGACCAATTGTCACAATTCCTCTGTGCAGAGCATTTTGCGCTTTCCTGCGTTACTGAGTTAGCAACTTGATTGACAGCGCAGAATTCCATGTTGGTGCTGATTTCTCAGGTGTTCCACCTTCCTGGTAATTGCTCAGGCTTATTTACTGAGCATGCTTGCACAGAACCTTGCCAGTTGTACTCTCTGGTTCTGCAGTTGTGCTGTTGGCTTGTGCCTCTGCTATTTATTTTCTGACCCCGGATTCCTCTCTGCCCTCTTCCTGTTCCTGTCGTGATCTCCTGCCTTCTGACCATTACCTGACCACGTCTCTATTTTCTCCATGAACCTACTACGTGCTCTTCTGGATTTCTGACCCTCTGACTAGCATCACACCAATGCTCTTTTTGTGTGTGATTGGAAGATGGTACCAAGAGCATAAGTAAGGAGGGTCGAAGCCCAATGCTCTTTTTGGGTGTGATTGTCTGCCGCCCCGGTGACGGCCAGGGTGCTCGTATCCGGGATGGTCATGGCTTGAGGTGTCCAGAACCGGGGTCAGCGGACACACAAAACTGGAGAAGGGGTTATTTACAGGGGAAATGTCCATGACGCCATCTGCAGGGTGTGGTAATGGGAGTACCGCCGCTGCTGCAATGAGGACCAGGGCAGATGGTGGGGATCAGCAAGGTGACAGTCCCACCGCAGGTAGGGAAGCCCCCGGAGCTCGGGTGATGAGGAAATGTAAAAGGCAGGGTGCAGGGGCAGGCATACTCACTGCGGTGGTTGAAGCACTGTACGGCGGAGATAAACTGAGGCACACACTGTTCTTAGCCAAGTCTCTGTGTACAGCTGCCGCTGCCTGGAGCACGCCCAGGTCCCCGGTACCACCGGTGTCACTAGTAGTCCAGAACCTGCCTCCGTGCGCTGTTTGTTTTCTGTGTGGCTCCCTATAGCTTGAGGCTGTAAGGGCCAGTTCTTCAGTTTTAAGTGAAGTCTTGCTCCTAAAGGCTGGCACTTGAGACCTCAGTTGGTTGCTTTGTCTGGAAAACCCTGTCCCCCGCGGTGTGCTGATGCCCTCACTCTCTGAGCTCTAGGAAGGCCCCCTTCCTCTGCAGGTTAATTGCCAGGACGTTGAATCGGCTCCTGACCTAGGGTCCTGTACCCTGTCCTGCTCGGTACCGGTCAGTTCTGTCAGTCCCTGAAACCGGTCACCGACTCCTCTGGTCCCAGACCACTGTCTGCGACCCAATTTCTGTCTGTCTAGCTCCCCGGGCGCTAACACTCCAGCTCCTCTTACTTTAAGAGCTCTCAGTACTTCTCACTTGGTCCCTCCCACCAGTCTGCCTGACCCCTAGGTGGGTGGCCCTGTTCCAGCTAGACCAACCCACTAGTGTGTCTGACAGGTCATCGTGTGAGGTGTGGGGTGGGATTTGGAGTGCTGATGGAGGTGACACCGGTTCTGGGAACCTGAAACCATGGGGGGGGTAGGTCCTGCACCCTGGGGAAAAAAAAAGGATGCAGTTCCCTGTAGCACCCTGATGTACTCAGGGGCGCCTCAATTGGAGGGTGGTACCAAGGGCATAAGTATAGAGGGTCCAAGCCCAATGGTCTGGGGAGGTCCATAGAGTGCAATATAAAGGGACTAGGGCACAGTGACAAATTTTACAATGGCACCCAGGGGTATCTAAAAGGGTTTGTAAATGACTGGCAAAACATAGTGGCTTTCTTCCAGTGACACACAGCAGTGCTTGTGTCAATTCCATTGAGGTGAATGGGGCTCAGCTGCAATACCACTCCCAACCAGTAGACAAATGTAGCGCTGTTTATGGAACAAAGCAGCCATGTTTTCTTTTTTTAACCCCATACAACCCCTTTAAGTAAGTTTTACAAGCTGTGAAACTTTTTACAAGTGTCCTTCTTCTGAACCCGTGTTACCGTCCCTCTTGCAATTATTTGCGAAAATACCGTAGGGTCTTAAATTCAATATAATATGAAGACATTCTTACTTGGCGCGAGAGTCACTGAGGAATTTTATCAATTCCCAAACAATTTCCTTTTTCTGCAGAGCATGGGATTCTTCGGTGAATACTGGGACAATTATCACCTGCGCTGGTGGAGGAGCGATATTTTCCGTTAATAGAACTTTATGATTTTCTGCTCAATTATTTACGAACTTTAATGGGTTTTCTGCTTCCACATTAAACTCTGAAAAATTTACTAAAATTTCCGCTGATGCCTCTACTATTCTATTTCTCCATACATTAAAATCAAGAAAACTTTTGACCGCGGTCCCCCTGGAATATGGCACAAATGTGCGGGGTAATATTGTCTATTTCCCAGCCGTCCGAAGCCTCAAAGTCACATAGTACAAGAAGGAGTCTAATGTATATTGTCTTGGGAACCTTTTTAGTTTTAAGGGGTTCTCTACTTTTATCAAAGTGGACCCCTGACGCGTTTAAAAAAAACAGTCCACATCACACTCCAGCCAATCAGTGAGCTCAGCAGCTCATGCTGTCGAGCCACTGAGCTAAGAGATTGGCTACAGTGTTAGGGTATGTTCACACGTTGCGGATTTGGTGCAGAAACCTTCTGCACCTTTTGGCAGGAAACCTCATCAAAAAACGCAAGCCTTTTTGGTGCTTTTTTTCATGCTTTCTTTGGTGAAATCAATGTCTGTAAGGGCTAAAAACGCAAGAAAAAAAAATGTCCCACATGCTGCAGATTATTTTCTGCCCAAAAATCCGCAAGAAAAAAAAAGCAATGTGTGCACAGCGCTGTAGAAATCTCATAGACTGCTGGTGTCAGGATAGGCGTGCAGATTTCTCAAAAAACGCATCACAATCTACATAAAAATCGCACAAGTCTATGGGTGCGAGAGAAACATTGCGCTGCATCGGCACTACAGCGGAGTGCAGTGCGATATACACATCAGCTGATAATGGAGGAGATAGGGAGATTAGTCCCACCCTCTCCTCCGCAGCTGTGCTCCGATCACAGGATCGCAGCACAGTGACATGATACTTGGCTCACACTCGCAACAGAGTGAAAACCGAAGGTCCAATACTCTCACATCGGATGCTAAATGCCCATGTGTCCTTGCAGTTCTGCTTAGCTGAAAGTGAAAAATCACTTTAAGCTCTTTCAGCACTTTAACCTCTTGAATGCTAATGTCAAATGCGATAGCAGCATTTAAAGGTGTTTAACATGGTTGCCATCAGTTCGGACAGTTATTACCACCAACACACCATGGTGATTGATGGGGTGCCGATGGGTTGCCATGGCAACCAAAAATCTAAGGAAAGCCCCATGTGTCTTCCAAGTTAGAGGGAGATTGGCCATTTTACAATACTAAAGTACCACAGTGTATTGTGCTGTACCCCCAAAATGGTAGAAAAAAAAGTTCCCCATCAACAGAATTTTTTTAACCATTAAAAAAATTATATATATATATATATATATATATATATATATATATATAAAATCAACGTAGAAAGGTCCAGCAGGAATGGAGACTTCAGGTATTGTAATTAAAATCCAAAATTTATTGCAAATGGATTAAAAAAGTTTCCAGAGTTCAATAGCAAGGTGCAGACATCACGCTGAACAGACTACACATTTCGACGGAGACAATATGCCGCCTTCTTCACGGTCTCTCCATTCCTGCTGGACCTTTCTACGTTGATTTTCTACATTGTTGGATTTGTTCCCAGTCCTGGTCCGTGCAACACAGAGAGAGCGGGTATATATTATCCAGAGTTCGGAGGACAGCTGGTCCACCTTGTATGTTGATAGATATATATATATATATATATATATATACACACACTACAGTTCAAACGTTTTGGGTCACCCAGTCAATTTTGTCTTTCCGGCATCCCAGAGTCGCCTCTTCACTGTAGACGTTGACACTGGCGTTTTGCGGGTACTATTTAATGAAGCTGCCAGTTGAGGACATGTGAGGCATAGATTTCTCAAACTAGAGACTCTAATGTCCTTGTCTTGTTGCTCAGTTGTGCAGCGCGGCCTCCCACTTCTCTTTCTACTCTGGTTAGAGCCTGTTTGTGCTCTCCTCTGAAGGAAGTAGTACACACCGTTGTAGGAAATCTTCAGTTTCTTGCCAATTTCTCACATTGAATATCCTTCATTTCTAAGAACAAGAATAGACTGTTGAGTTTCACATGAAAGTTCTCTTTTTCTGGCCATTTTAAGAGTTTAATGGAACCAACAAATGTAATGCTCCAGATTCTCAACTAGCTCAAAGGAAGGTCAGTTTTATAGCTTCTCTAATCAGCAAAACTGTTTTCAGCTGTGCTAACATACTTGCACAAGGGTTTTCAAGGGATTTCTAAACATCCATTAGCCTTCTAACACAGTTAGCAAACGCAATGTACCATTAGAACATTGGAGTGGTGGTTGTTGGAAATGGGCCTCTATACACCTATGTAGATATTGCATTCAAAACCAGACGTTTGCATCTAGAATAGTCATTTACCACATTAACAATGTATAGAGTGTATTTCTGCTGAAAAAAACGTGCTTTTCTTTCAAAAATAAGGAAATATCTAAGCGACCCTAAACTTTTGAACTGTAGTGTATATATAATTACCGTTGTGAAAACAAACCCCCGAAAAATGAAGACGTAATTGTGTTGTTTTTCACCATTTTACGTTACTTATGTCCCCTCGTTTCTCAGTACAGTATATGGTTAAACTAATGGTATGATTTAAAACTTGAATTTGTCCCGCCAAAAAAAGCCAGCCTGTAAGGAGTTAATGACAAAAAGAGCTAACCTGAGGAACATTAACTAAAATGTTTAGGCCTCATTTATCAAAGCTGTCTAAAGTTAAAGCTATCTTGTCGCCCATAGCAACCAGTCAGAACTCAGCTTTCATTTCTTGAACAGCTCTGGTAAAATGAAAGCCGTGCTGTGATTGGTTGCCATGGGCAACACGGACAAATTGTATTTCTTCAGACTATTTTTATAAATCTGCACTGGTTTTTTTCCATGTATGACTTGTTTCCTTGCCATTTTTGGAAAAAGAAGGGTCGCCATACTTGCTCTAATTTAGTATTGTCATGGGAATTTTAAGATGCAGAGTTTTAGAGGGGCCCGTCATGGTGACTAGTTCCTTTTTTTTTGGCGTTAGTCCAGCAGTTAGATATCTAGGGCACCACCAGAGAATTCAATAGCTGGCCCTTTACTAGGGTTTGGGGTAAAGGCAGGAAAGTTTTGAGCTCCCGGACTGATGAAAATATAACAAAAAAATCATAAAGCCATTCTGATTGACATCTGGCCATTTATGGCTGGGTTTTTATGGAGTTCCTAGAATTGGGCATGAAACGAGTTGCAGAAATGCCTTTTCCTAAAAGGAAACAAAACTTCATAGTTGCATGTTGTTCTTGTGAATTGGCTATAGCTAAATAGGCTCTTTCAGGTACCCCCACATAGCTTAAAGAAGATGATTCCTGCTTCTTATACGTACCTCCTCGTAGTCTCCAGAACATCATTCCTGCTTCTCTTAGGTACCTCTCCTCGTAGCCTCCAGAAGATGATTCCTACTTCTTATAGGTATCTCCTCGTAGTCTCCAGAACATCATTCCTGCTTCTCTTAGGTACCTCTCCTCGTAGCCTCCAGAAGATGATTCCTGATTCTTTTAGGTACCTCCTCATAGCCTCCAGAAGATGATTCGTTGTTCTTTTAGGTACCTCCTCGTAGCCTCGATAAGATGATTCCTGATTCTTTTAGGTACCTCCTCGTAGCCTCCAGAAGATGATTCGTTGTTCTTTTAGGTACCTCCTCGTAGCCTCGAGAAGATGATTCCTGATTCTTTTAGTTACCTCCACGTAGCCTCCAGAAGATGATTTGTGGTCCTCTTAGGTACTCCCTCATAGCTCCAGAAGATTATTCCTGGCTCTTTTAAGTACCTCCTCGTAGCCTTCAGAAGATGATTACTGTTTTTCTAAGGTAGCCCCTCGTAGCTTCCAGAAGATGATTCCTGGCTCTTTTAGGTACCTCTTCGTAGCCTCCAGAAGATGATTCCTGGTTCTTTTAGGTGCCCCTCATAGTCTCCAAAAGACGATTCCTGGCTATTTTAGGTACATCCTCTTAGCTTCCAGAAGTTTATTCTGGTTCTTTTAGATACCCTCTCATAGCCTCCAGTAGATGATTTCTGGTACTTTTAGGTACTCCCTCGTAGCCTCCAGTAGATGATTTCTGGTTCTTTTAGGTATCCCCTCGTAGCCTCCAGAAGAGGATCCCTGCTCTTTTATGAGCTACCCTTCATATACCTATGAGGCAAATTGGAATCTGGAGTTTCACGACCTGTTTCCTACATTGCGATCCATACTCAGGGGCTGTTTTATGGCGGTCTGAATGATGCATTAGGGTTACTAATGCAGAATTATACCATGAAGTAAAAAATATATGGTCAGTTCTTAGTCTCATCAAAACTTTAGTGGGGATCTACTTTCACAGCACTGTACTTCTGGTTGCGCTTAGTATTCCACCTCAGTCCTATTCATGTGAATAGGTGTGATATGCAGTACCGGGCAGAAGACAATACAAAAGGTGAAGGCTTTAATCTGCTATTCAGCAGGGATTCCACAGGCTTCTTCTGTCAACTTAAAAATAAAGGGAAAAATAATTAAAAAAAAAGGTATAAAAAGTATTTAAAAACAATAAAAGAAAACATAAAAGATTGAATCCCTCCCCTTTTTCCCCATCTAAAAATAAGGACATTTAAGAAAATGAGAAAAAAAAATATCTGGTATTGTCCATAAACTTCTGATCGAGGAAATATAAAATGATTTAACCTATACAGTAAATTTAGCAAACAAAAACAAACAGAATTACCATTTTTTTGGGTTACACCTGCTTCCAGAAATGTAATACAAACTAATCAAAGTGTCATATATTCCCCCAAATAATAACAGTAAAAAAGAAAGCTCAACATTAAAAAAAAAAATGTAAATACCACCGAGAGAAAAGTAAAAAAAGTTCTCGGTTTTGTAAAATGGCCACACAAACTTTTTTTTTATTTTTTTTAATAAAATTCTTAATTTTTTTTTTTTTTTTTATGCCACTTAAAAGAAAAACTACACAAGTTTGGCGTCACCATAATCACACTGATTTTCAGGTCTTTTTTATTACACAAAAAATCCGAAACACATAAAATAATGGAGGCGTTGCAGGAGGGAGAGGAAGTTTCACTATTTCACCCCACTTGGAATTTGTTTCTCTTTTTTTTCTTTTTTTCAGTATATGGTAAAACAGATGGTATTCAAATCTTCAACTTGTCCCATGGAAAAAAAAATCAAGTCCTATCGATGGAAAATTAAAATTATGGCAAAATTACAACAAAGAAACCACGCAAACAACAACAAAAAAAAATGAAAAAGGAAAGCGTCCTTTAAGGGGTTAAGCAAAGCCAAATCACTTTTTTATTACAGTGACTTCATACAGAATAGAACAGATGTTTTCATATTAAACCTTAGAATTTTTAGAATGACACCACATGTAGCAGAGCTGAGTATTTCAGGTGTAGCAGAGCGGATTTTGTCTAATATACAGTGTTCGTAGAACTGCAGTCAATGAATGAATGAGACGTTTAGCTCTGCTTCATCTGTCCGTACACCAATAGTAGCTTTATACATTAGCATACGAGTACAGTGTATGTACCGCTCCGATCCGAAGCCGGTGGCGTGTCTACGCTTGCACAATGCAGTTTAATCTGTGGTGCTGCTTGATAATGAAAGGAATGGTATGCTGAGCATCTGCTTCCCTCCACATTGTGAAACGCCACATTGTATGCAGTCACACTGTCTTTTTATATCATGTCATAGCCTGCCAGTCAGTACTCTGCATTGTGCTACCAATGAGGGGGCTGAGCACAGCATGGCGGCAGTCAGAGCTCTCCAGCAGCACTTAGAGGGGTCGCCCACCTTGGGAGACACTTTTATTCTTTTATATGTTTAAGGCTAAAAATCATTTTTTTCAATTCGGTTTTATTAAAAACTAGCTGTAGTACGTGGCGTTGCCCGGGATAGTAACTGTCTCTTTGTCTCTCTCCCAGTCTGTCTGTCTGTGTCTGTCTATCTCTTTCTGTCTGTGTGTCTGTCTCTGTGTGTGTCTGTGTGTGTGGCTCTGTCTGTGTGTCAGTCTCTATCCTTGTCTGTCTGTTTGTGTCTATCTCTCTGTCTGTCTCTGTATCAGTCTCTGTCTCTCTATCTCTGTGTCTGTGTCTCTTTCCCCCCTCTGTCTGTCTCTTTCCCCTCTGTCTCTTTCCCCCTCTGTCTCTTTCCCCCTCTGTCTCTTTCCCCCTCAGTCTCTTTCCCCATCTGTCTCTTATCCCTCTGTCTCTTTTCCCCTCTGTCTCTTTCCCCCTCTGTCTCTTTTCCCCTCCGTCTCTTTTCCCCTCTGTCTCTTTTCCCCACTGTCTCTTTCCCCCTCTGTCTCTCCCCATCTGTCTCTGTCTCTTCCCCCTCTGTCTCTTTCCCCCTCTGTCTCTTTCACCCTCTGTCTCTTTTCCCCTCTGTCTCTTTTCCCCTCTGTCTCTTTTCCTCTCTGTCTCTTTCCCCCCTCTGTCTCTTTCCCCCTTTGTCTTTGTCTCTTTCCCCCTTTGTCTCTGTCTCTTTCCCCCTCTGTCTCTGTCTCTTTCCCCCTCTGTCTCTTTCCCCCTCTGTCTCTTTCCCCCTCTGTCTCTTTTCCCCTCTGTCTCTTTCCCCCCTCTGACTCTCTTCCCCCTCTGTCTCTGTATCTTTGCCCCTCTGTCTCTGTCTTTCCCCCTCTGTCTCTGTCTCTTTCCCCCTCTGTCTCTTTCCCCCTCTGTCTCTTTCCCCCTTTGTCTTTGTCTCTTTCCCCTTTGTCTCTGTCTCTTTTCCCCCTCTGTCTCTTTTCCCCCTCTGTCTCTTTTTCCCCCTCTGTCTCTTTCCCCCTCTGTCTCTTTTCCCCCTCTGTCTCTTTCCCCCTCTGTCTCTTTTCCCCCTCTGTCTCTTTCCCCCCCTCTGTCTCTTTTCCCCCTCTGTCTCTTTCCCCCCCCTCTGTCTCTTTCCCCCTCTGTCTATCTTTTTCCCTATCTGCTTGGCTCTGTCTGTCTCTTTCCCTGTCTGTCAGTGTCTTTCTGTGCTTATGTCTGTCTTTCTATCCGTCTCCCCACTGGCATCATATTACCTCACACATAAGCTTCTTATACTAACAGTTTATTTTATTCCTATAGCAACCACTCACAGCTGCTATTGATAAGCTGTAGCTCCTATCTCCATTTACTTTAATGGAGACAGGTGTTTTGGAGAGTAAAGGTGGTGTCACACACAGCGACGACGACAACGACGTCGCTGCTACGTCACCATTTTCTGTGACGTTGCAGCGACGTCCCGTCGCTGTCGCTGTGTGTGACATCCAGCAATGAGCTGGCCCCTGCTGTGATGTCGTTGCTCGTTGCTGAATGTCCTGCTTCATTTTTTCGTCGTCGCTCTCCCGCTGTGAAGCACACATCGCTGTGTGTGACAGCGAGAGAGCGACGAAATGAAGCGAGCAGGGAGCAGGAGCCGGCACATGGCAGCTGCGGAAAGCTGTAACCACTGTAAACATCGGGTAACCAAGGGAAGACCTTTCCCTGGTTACCCGATATTTACCTTCGTTACCAGCCTCCGCCGCTCTTGCTGCTAGTGCCGGCTCCTGCTCTGTGCACATGTAGCTGCAGTACGCATCGGGTAATTAACCCTATGTGTACTGTAGCTAGGAGAGCAAGGAGCCAGCGCTTAGCAGTGTGCGCGGCTCCCTGCTCTCTGCACATGTAGCGACGTTATGATCGCTGCTGCGTCGCTGTGTTTGACAGCTAAGCAGCGATCATAACAGCGACTTACAAGGTCGCTGCTACGTCACAGGAAATGGTGACGTAACAGCGACGTCGTTGTCGCTGTCGCTATGTGTGAACCCAGCTTAACTGTAAAGTGCGGGGTTAAATTTTCCTGTCAAAACATAGTCTACGACGTTCCCTGAGTCACTTGGGGTGTCTGTGCAAAATTTTGTGATAGTAAATGCGATGGTGCCGATTCCTTTAGTGGACATACATACACTCAGCTTTATATATTAGATGTTGCATTCTTTTGTTTTACAAGCTCTTTATTTACAGTCAGGGACAGAAATATTTGGACAGTGACACAAGTTTTGTTATTTTAGCTGTTTACAAAAACATGTTCAGAAATACAATTATATATATAATATGGGCTGAAAGTGCACACTCCCAGCTGCAATATGAGAGTTTTCACATCCAAATCGGAGAAAGGGTTTAGGAACCATAGCTCTGTAATGCATAGCCTCCTCTTTTTCAAGGGACCAAAAGTAATTGGACAAGGGACTCTAAGGGCTGCAATTAACTCTGAAGGCGTCTCCCTCGTTAACCTGTAATCAATGAAGTAGTTAAAAGGTCTGGGGTTGATTACAGGTGTGTGGTTTTGCATTTGGAAGCTGTTGCTGTGACCAGACAACATGCGGTCTAAGGAACTCTCAATTGAGGTGAAGCAGAACATCCTGAGGCTGAAAAAAAGAAAAAATCCATCAGAGAGATAGCAGACATGCTTGGAGTAGCAAAATCAACAGTCGGGTACATTCTGAGAAAAAAGGAATTGACTGGTGAGCTTGGGAACTCAAAAAGTCCTGGGCGTCCACGGATGACAACAGTGGTGGATGATCGCCGCATACTTTCTTTGGTGAAGAAGAACCCGTTCACAACATCAACTGAAGTCCAGAACACTCTCAGTGAAGTAGGTGTATCTGTCTCTAAGTCAACAGTAAAGAGAAGACTCCATGAAAGTAAATACAAAGGGTTCACATCTAGATGCAAACCATTCATCAATTCCAAAAATAGACAGGCCAGAGTTAAATTTGCTGAAAAACACCCCATGAAGCCAGCTCAGTTCTGGAAAAGTATTCTATGGACAGATGAGACAAAGATCAACCTGTACCGGAATGATGGGAAGAAAAAAGTTTGGAGAAGAAAGGGAACGGCACATGATCCAAGGCACACCACATCCTCTGTAAAACATGGTGGAGGCAACGTGATGGCATGGGCATGCATGGCTTTCAATGGCACTGGGTCACTTGTGTTTATTGATGACATAACAGCGGACAAGAGTAGCCGGATGAATTCTGAAGTGTACCGGGATATACTTTCAGCCCAGATTCAGCCAAATGCCGCAAAGTTGATCGGACGGCGCTTCATAGTACAGATGGACAATGACCCCAAGCATACAGCCAAAGCTACCCAGGAGTTCATGCGTGCAAAAAAGTGGAACATTCTGCAATGGCCAAGTCAATCACCAGATCTTAACCCAATTGAGCATGCATTTCACTTGCTCAAATCCAGACTTAAGACGGAAAGACCCACAAACAAGCAAGACCTGAAGGCTGCGGCTGTAAAGGCCTGGCAAAGCATTAAGAAGGAGGAAACCCAGTGTTTGGTGATGTCCATGGGTTCCAGACTTAAGGCAGTGATTGCCTCCAAAGGATTCGCAACAAAATATTGAAAATAAAAATATTTTGTTTGGGTTTGGTTTATTTGTCCAATTACTTTTGACCTCCTAAAATGTGGAGTGTTGGTAAAGAAATGTGTACAATTCCTACAATTTCTATCAGATATTTTTGTTCAAACCTTCAAATTAAACGTTACAATCTGCACTTGAATTCTGTTGTAGAGATTTCATTTCAAATCCAATGTGGTGGCATGCAGAGCCCAACTCGCCAAAATTGTGTCACTGTCCAAATATTTCTGGACCTAACTGTACCTTCACATTCAACTTTGGTCATAAATCTTCAAAAGGAGCTCCGAAAAATAGAGCTAAAAGACTCTCCTGTCAGAAAGAGCTCGCTGATAGATTCCCAATAAACTCATTCTGCAGCCGGCAATAGACAGTGCATCACAAATGTCCAAGATAAGAATATCCCTTTAATGAGAAGTCACTTGCCATAAACATGTATTTTGTTACCTGATATAAATGCCGCGGTTCTCCTGAATCCGGCGTTGTTTTTCCTTTGTTCCCGTGCCTCTCCGTTCCTGAGATATGGCCTCCTCTTGCTTGTAATGTGACCATTGCAATTTATGAGATGATGATTATTTTTTTTTTATTATTATTATTATTTTATCCCATCACAAAAAATGCAATAAAAAACAACCAAAACATCTTATGTACATAAAAAGGGTAATAAATAATTAAAACTAAATCTCATTATAGTAACATAGGTTGAAAAAAAGCCCTCGGTCCATCCAGTTCACGCTTCCTCCACCAATTATACATTTTGTCACGAAGTCACTTATAACCAACAATGTTGTGTAGTGAGGAAATCATCCAGCCCTGATATAAAAGCCGTTATAGTATCTGCCATCACTACATCTTGTGGTAGGGCATTCCACAGTCTGACTGCTCTAACTGTAAAGAACCCTTTCCTATTTAGCTGCCGGAATCGCTTTTCTTCCACTCGCAGTGAGTGCCCCCTGGTCCTTAGCATTGTCTTTGGAAGAAATAAGTCATGTGCCAGTCCTTTATATTGAGCACACATGTATTTATACATATAAATGAGATCTCCTCTGAGACGTCTTTTTTCTAAGCTAAACATATCTAACTTTTTCAACCTCTCATCATACAGGCGGCCTCCATTCCTTGTAGTAGTCTAGTTGTCGCCTTTGAACTGTCTCTATTTTCTTAATATCCTTTTTAAAATGTAGAGCCCAAAACTGGATCCCATATTCCAGATGTGGCCTTACAAGTGATTTATAGAGGGGTAACAATACGCTGGGATCACGGGATCTAATCTCTCTTTTTATACACCCTAGAATCTTGTTTGCTTTAGCAGCTGCTGCTTGACATTGAGTGCTGCTGCTCAGCTTATTTGTAATGAGAATACCCAAGTCCTTCTCCTGTTCTGTAGTCCCGAGTTTACTTCCATTTAATGTATACGCAGCTATAGGATTACTCCGTCCTAGGTGCATTACTCTACATTTATCAACATTAAATCTCATTTGCCAAGTATCTGCCCATTCTGACATCTTATCCAGATCTTTTTGTAATATTGTACTATCGAGGTCAGTTTTTAATATCCTACATAGTTTGGTGTCATCAGCAAAGACTGACACTTTACTATCAATCCCATCCACAAGGTCATTAATAAAGAGATTAAAAAGGATTGGTCCTAGCACAGATCCCTGCGGCCCCCCACTGCTGACTATAGCCCATTTAGAGAATGTACCATTTATGACTACTCTTTGTTTCCTATCTTTCAACTAATTCCTTACCCAGTTGCATATAGTTTCCCCTAGTCCTTCTGGAGCTTTAGTATAAGACTATTATATTGCACATTATCAAATGTCTTTGAAAAGTACAAATAAATCACATCAGCTGGATTGCCCATATCCAGATTTGGACCTTAACTCCCCATAGAAACCTAACATGTTGGTTAGACATGACTTATCTTTCATGAATCCATGCTGGTTATAAATTATTATATTATTCTCTGATATATATTTTTGCATGTCATCCCTTATAATGCCCTCAAAAACCTTGCACACCACTGATGTCAGACTTACTGGATAGTAGTTGACTGGATCCACCATCTTACCTTTCTTAAATATCGGTACCACATCAGTGAGTCTCCAACCTGAGGTACCAACCCCATTACGATAGAGTCTAAGAAGATAATATACAGCGGTCTGTCAATTAGTAAGCTCAGTTGCCTCAATATCCATGGATGAATGCCGTCTGACCCAGGGGATTTGTCAATGCTTAATTTACTCAGACGCAGGCGTACTTATTTTTGTGTTAAATTAGTTATATCAGGGGGGACTTTAATTTTTGCATTGTTGAATGATACCTGGAACAGTCATTTCCTTGGTGAACACGAATGAAAAGTGCCTGTTTAATATCTCAGCCTTTTGTTTGTCCTCTCTAATTATCCTGTTATAATTTTTTATGGGCCAATACCATCCTTTTTTCCCCTTTTGGTATTGTTATATTTATAAAAAAAGGGGTTTATTTTAATGTCTTTTTTTGCAATTTTTGTGTCAATAGCTAATTTTGCTAGCTTTATTTCTTTTTTTTTCCATTTCCTATTGAGTATTTTATACTCTTGAAATGCTATTTCTGTATTCTCAGCCTTCAAGATTTTGAATGCCCTTTGTTTTATTATACTATGTACTGTCTTATTTATCCATAGTGGTTTCTTTTTATTCCTGGACATATTATTACCAGAAGGTATACTTTTTTTTACAGGAGTCTAGTAGTATATCCTTAAACTTGCCCCATTTATGTTCAGTATCCCCAGTATCCCAGTTAGCATGACATCATGTAAAAAACAAGTCCTCACACAGCTCAACTGCAGTAAAAAAAAACACAAAAAAAAACATTAAAACAACAACTCAGATTGCAAAAAAAAATAAAAAATAGGCCTTCATATGGCTTTGTTGGTGGAAAACTAAGAAGTTGTGACTTTTAGAAGAAGGGAAGGAGAAAAAATAGTGAAAAAATAGAAAATCCCGGACAGGGAAAGGAGTAAAGTTTGTAGTTTTACTGTAGCTGGAAAGAAACAGGTTGTAGGTCGATTTCTGGAATAATCTTCTAATGTTTCCTGCAATTTGCAGAACCCAGGAACAATGTCCTTGATCTGTGCACTCAATAAAGATAATTTTCCCGTATATCACCGCCTGTTGTGGGTGAATGAACGGCGGTATCACCCATACTGTGTATGATCTGCCTTCGTTGACCTGCTCCAGGGTTTACCTTGAGGTCACATGCACCTGACGATCACGTTCAGCCGCTCTACACCCATCGCTAATTCTCAGCTGGGATTCCTTGTCCCCAGCACAGATTCTTCCTCCGGGCTCTCCGCATTCTTCTTACATAATGTAAAATCCGTTCACGTCATGTTTGTCCCATATGGCTGGCACCTACGTGTCGATGAGGGAATAAATCTAAACCTAAGGCCTATGTTTGCTTAGGATTTATTGGGATCATTGGGAGAGGAACCGATCAATATCGTTGGCTCGTCCTATAGATAGACTGTCAGTCCGGGAGGAGAAGTCCTTCAAAGGAGTCAAGTTTCTACATTTGAAAATCAGGAATCTAGAAAATCTGAAGAAGGTATGTGCGTTGTCATGGAGGGGCAGAGAGGATCGGAAAAAAAGGAGTGGTGTAGCCCAAGGGGCTAAGAGCGTGTAGTCCATGTGTGGTGCTTGGAGAACCTGTTATTATCCTGTGTAATTGATAGTTTCCATAAACCTCAAAAACTGTCATGTTGGAGTCACCTTCAATCTATAAGTGCAACTCAATAAATCAGAATATCCTCAAAAAGTTAATTTATTTCAGTAATTCAATACAAAAAGGGAAACACATACAGTATATTATGTAGAGTCATTACACACAGAGGGATCTATTCCTATATATTATATAGAGTCATTACACGCAGAGGGATCTATTCCTATATATTATATAGAGTCATTACACGCAGAGGGATCTATTCCTATATATTATATAAAGTCATTACACACAGAGGGATCTATTCCTATATAATATATACAGTCATTATACACAGAGGGATCTATTCCTATATATTATATAGAGTCATTACACACAGAGGGATCTATTCCTATATATTATATAGAGTCATTACACGCAGAGGGATCTATTCCTATATATTATATAGAGTCATTACACACAGAGGGATCTATTCCTATATAATATATACAGTCATTATACACAGAGGGATCTACTCCTATATATTATATAGAGTCATTACACACAGAGGGATCTATTCCTATATATTATATAGAGTAATTACACACAGAGGGATCTATTCCTATAAATTCTATAGTCATTACACACAGAGGGATGTATTCCTATATATTATATAGAGTCATTACACGCAGAGGGATCTATTCCTATATATTATATAGAGTCATTACACACAGAGGGATCTATTCCTATATATTATATAGAGTCATTACACACAGAGGGATCTATTCCTATATAATATATAGAGTCATTACACACAGAGGGATCTATTCCTATATATTATATAGAGTCATTACACACAGAGGGATCTATTCCTATATATTATATAGTCATTACACACAGAGTGATCTATTCCTATATAATATATAGAGTCATTATACACAGAGGGATCTATTCCTATATATTATATAGAGTCATTACACACAGAGGGATCTATTCCTATATATTATATAGAGTAATTACACACAGAGGGATCTATTCCTATAAATTCTATAGTCATTACACACAGAGGGATGTATTCCAATATATTATATAGAGACATTACACACAGAGGGATTTATTCCTATATATTCACCAATTGCATGTATGGAGCTACTTATTAGGCTAACCCAGACCCCAGTACCTGCGGTTTGATGTAAACCTGCCCCCCCATTCACACACTTTACACAACTTCTCCAGATAACCTTTGCTGAATGAGACATTCAGTGCCTATTTATGTAATTGGATGATGGGTGGAAGAGGTTACACTAAAGTTAAATCTCTAAAAACCCATAAAACCTGCCTAAAGACAAGGCCTCCTCCCCGTAATTTCACACCAAAATGTCCTCAGTGAAAGGAAGGTAATGTAATGTGTCTGGAGGATTGACGTATACATGGATTTAGGAAAATCTGTATGTAATTATGATGTAATTATAATAATTGCTCAGTCAAGAATTTCCATTGTGAGTCTGCAAAATTGCTCTTCCAGGGGCCAAATACCGAAAAAATCTCTTAGTTAGAAAAAGTTGGTTGAACATACAGGTCTGATGCTGCATTATACACTGATGTGAATATCCGGCCACGGGCAGCCATATACTCCACTAATCCATAAGGCACTCATATTTAGGATGATGATTTTAGGGGATAGAAGGGTGAGAACCACTTATCTGAGCTAGAAATATGCACCGAGAACTTGTTCCTTCCTTTCTCCACTCTTTTTAAAAGTTCATATAAAGAATGGTGAGGGGCTATATTGCGCTCATCCCAAGGTAAAGAACATATAATATCTTGAAGCACGATGGTAGCCAAAAACAGATTATTTTTTTTTAATAAAAAAGGCTTTAAAAAATAATTTTTTGTGGACTGAAGATCAATTATTCTAATTTGACAGAAGGGTCTTTGGCATCAGGGTAGGAATGTGACTACCACCCAGTAGTCCAGCTCCAGGTCTTATTCCAGCTCCAGGCCTTAGGCCCAATGCAAAATTTGCAAGTGAGCCCTGACCTACTATAGTCAATTTATAATGCTGACATATTCATAAAATTCCCAGCAACAGGATAGGTGAAAATAACTATTCCCAGCAAAAGTATAGATGATTTTCCCATCAACAGGATAGGTGATAACTGTTCCTAGCAATAGGATAGTTGAAAAGTGTTCCCAGCAACAGGATAGGTGAGAACTGTTCCCAGCAACAAGATAGGTGATAACTGTTCCCAGCAACAGGATAGGTGATAACTGTTCCCAGCAACAGGATAGGTGATAACTGTTCCCAGCAATAGGATAGGTGATAACTATTCCCAGCAACAGTATAGGTGATAATTTTTCCCATCAACAGGATAGGTGATAACTGTTCCTAGCAATAGGATAGTTGATAACTGTTCCCAGCAATAGGATAGGTGATAACTGTTCCCAGCAACAGGATAGGTGATAACTATTCCCAGCAACAGGATAGGTGATAAGTGTTCCCAGCAACAGGATAGGTGATAACTGTTCCCAGCAACAGGATAGGTGATAACTGTTCCCAGCAACAGGATAGGTGATAACTGTTACCAGCAACAGGATAGGTGATAACTGTTCCCAGCAACAGGATAGGTGATAACTATTCCCAGCCACAGGATAGGTGATAACCATTCCCAGCAACAGGATAGGTGATAACTTTTTCCAAATACAGGATAAGTGATAACTATTCCCAGCTATAAAATAGGAGATAATTAGTGGTGGGCGAACAGTAACTTTTCATGTTTGGATTATTCGTAATGAATCCCAAAGTACTATTCCAGTGTTCATCACAATTAACAAACCTAATGCAAGTCAGTGGGGAATGTGTGCATTTTTTTTGCCATGAAAGACACTGGAAAAGTATTCGGTATTTGGTAAGCATTATCCAAACACGAATAGTTACTATTCACCCATCTCTAGTGATAGCTATTCCCAGCAACAGCATAGTTGATAACTTTTCCCAGCAACATGATAGGTGATAACTATTCCCAGCAACAGGATAGGTGATAACTATCCCCAGCAACAGCATAGGTGATAACTATCCCCAGCAAAAGGGTAGGTGATAACTATTCCCAGCAACAGGATAGGTGATAACTATTCCCAACAACAGGATAGGTGATAACTATTCCCAGCAACAGGGTAGGTGATATAATTATTCCCAGCAACAGTATAGGTGATAACTTTTTCCAAATACAGGATACGTGATAACTATTCCCAGCAATAGAATAGGTGATAACTAGTGATGGGCGAACAGTAACTATTCGTGCTTGGATTATTCGCAATTAATTCTAAAGTATTATTCCGGTATTCATCACAAATAACAAACCTAATTCAAGTTAGTGGGGAATCTGAGCATTTTTCTTGCCGTGACGAACACTGGATAGTATTTGGTGAGCATTATCCGAACATGAATAGTTACTATTCGCCCATCTCTAGTGATAACTAAACTATTCACAGCAATAGCATAGGTGATAACTGTTCCAAGCAACATCATAGGTGATAACTATTCCCAGCAATAGAATAGGTGATAACTATTCCCAGCAACAGCATAGGTGATAATCTATTCCCAGCAACAGGATAAGTGATAACTATTCCCAACAACAGAACAGTTGATAACTATTGCCAGCAACAGGATAGGTGATAACTATTCCCAGCAACAGGATAGGTGATAACTATTCCCAGCAATAGGATAGGTGATAACTATTCCCAGCAACAGGATAGGTGATAACTATTCCCAGCAACAGAATAGGTGATAACTATTTCCAGCAACAGGATAGGTGATAACTATTCCCAGCAACAGGATAGGTGATAACTATTCCCAGCAACAGAATAGGTGATAACTATTTCCAGCAACAGGATAGGTGATAACTATTCCCAGCAACAGGATAGATCATAACTATTGCCAGCAACAGGATAGATCATAACTATTGCCAGCAACAGGATAGATCATAACTATTGCCAGCAATAGGATAGATCATAACTATTCCCAGCAACAGGATAGATCATAACTATTGCCAGCAACAGGATAGATCATAACTATTCCCAGCAACAGGATAGATCATAACTATTCCCAGCAACAGGGTAGATCATAACTATTCCCATCAACAGGATAGATCATAACTATTCCCAGCAACAGGGTAGATCATAACTATTCCCATCAACAGGATAGATCATAACTATTCCCAGCAACAGGGTAGATCATAACTATTGCCAGCAACACGATAGATCATAACTATTCCCAGCAACAGGATAGATCATAACTATTCCCAGCAACAGGATAGATCATAACTATTCCCAGCAACAGGATAGAGCATAACTATTCCCAGTAACAGGATAGATCATAACTATTCCCAGCAACAGGATAGTTCATAACTATTCCAGCAACAGGATAGATCATAACTATTCCCAGCAACAGGATAGATCATAACTATTCCCAGCAACAGGATAGATCATAACTATTGCCAGCCACAAGATAGGTGATAACTTGCTGATTTCTGGGGTCCGACCACTGGGATCCCTGGTTATAATATGCCCTATTAGAATGCAATACATTTGCACCTCCACTCTATTTCATTGTCTATGGGTCTTCCGGAGACGGCAGAGTGCAGCTCCATTCCTGGCAGTCAGATGATCCTGTGGCTATGTTAGTTTGCCAAGTTGGGTATAACCCTTTAATTGCCCAAAGACAACTTTAAGCACCAAGGTCCGCATGTTATTCTTATCCAATCTCCTTCTATACGTACACCCCTATCATGGGTCCGACAGCAGTAAGTCTGTGGACAACCAACTCATTTTCCACTCCATCTTGACAAGCACTGAACAGTGAGGAAGATACCACCGGTACCCAATGTACCCCATTAACTTATGATAGGGTCCATCGTGGTGTCCACATGCAGCTCTGCCAACACCGCTAACAGCAGTGTAATACAGCCTTATTGTATGTGTTTGAAAATAGTATAAAAACCTTGAGACACAAAAATATAGAACTAAAAAAAATACATAAAAAACAACCTTCAGACGGCGTTTACAGACTCTTCTTTCATTCTGGATATGAGGATAGCTTTCATCTCAAATAACCAGTAGCCGATATGGATCAGAGCATCATCCCCTAACGTCGTTTCCAGTGGTAAACCATTAACAGAGACTTTGATTCCCAGTTTGATCTCAGCGCTCACCCTCGTCTTGTATCTCGCTGCCAACACAGTTGTCATTGACCTGGAATAATGAGACATCCCATTTCTTTTGGCCGGGAGGGTAATTATTTTGAGAATCGCAGATGATATCGTTGTGAGAAGTTGTACAAGGCATCAGGTGTGTTCATTCTCCGGGCTGAGCCCATCTAACAAACGTGACCATTGTTCGGTGAGATCAGTTCTAGGACACATACCGATCATTCCTCACTGCAGGAGACCATTGTATACCGCAGAGGGTGGTGAAGGACCTGGAACTCTACGACTGTTTGTAAAACTACCAGTCCCAGCATGCCACTGAATAGAATTTGAGCACAGGTCCTTATGAAAGGGATCTTATCACACAAGGATGCTCCATTACTTACCGATTGGTGACGAGAGTGGGACTGTTGATCGTAAGGCCCCATTCATAGTCCAATTTTCAAAAATATTGGTCCATGTACATTTTACTATCACTCTATCACTATACATTCTATTGTTCTCATACAAAAAAATTAAAATTACCACTGCCCATTAACCCCTTCATGACTGAGGACGTACCAGTAGGTCCTAAATCAGGAAGGGGTGATCACCTCCAGGTGCTTTGGTGAGCCGGCAGTGATCCCTGCACATGTCTGCTGATTTGAACAGCAGACATGTGGTTAACAGGCGCGGGTGGATACACGATCCACCCGCGCCTGTTAACTCCTTAGATCGAGCTGTCAAAATGTGACAGTGCAATTTAAATGGCCGTTGCGGGAAAATGGCCTTTCACCGCCGCTATTGGAGGCTCCGTGATGCGATCATGTGGAGCCGATGTTTGCCATGGTGGTGATGGGTCATGTGATGACTCCTGTCTTTATCATGACGTAGTTCCTGTTAGAGCCAACAGAATGCTGGCAATCATAGGAACGGAGCAATTCTGTGCAGCTCTGATCAACAGAAATTAATGAGCGATCAGGCTGCTGATCCTTATAGTCCCATAGGGGGACAACTAAAATAAAAAAAAAATAAAAAAAGGTAAAGAAAAAGTTTAAAAAAAATAAAAAAAACAGAAAAAACCTCAAAGTTCAAATCACACCCTATTTGCCCCATAGGAAATTAAACGGTTAAAAAAATAATAAATATACACATATTTGGTATCTTATTAAACCAAAAAAGGAAGAACCGAACAACAAGGTCTTAAATAAGTTATATCTTTATTATCAAAATTAAAATTATACATAAAACACACACACGACTGTTGACTGGAAAAAGGCGTCAAGAAAAACCTGCATAGTATGTATGAATAAATATCAATCGAATATATGACGGTAGCGATAGGGAATTCAGGAATGGTAATAAAGAATAAATTACTGCCAAAAACTACCAATAATAACTAGCAAGCACTGAGATATAGCTGAATTTGGTGCCATGTATTTATAATAGGCAAATTGCAACTGGTAGCAAATACATTAATAGGTACTACCGATAGCCTCAATAAGGCAGGAAAATATAAAGGGAAGACACATGGCTCAGGGGATTTTTAAACCCGTAAATAAATTAATTAATTAATCAATCTGAAGAAGTCGCTACGAAACGTGCGCGCGTCGGGGCAGGCGCCGTACACTGAGAGGAGACTGTGCTCCACAAACCCCAGGTGAATATATCACTATTTGTGTGATTAGAGTGTGCCGATTCTGACACCTCTTTAGGATTAGGATTATTTACATCTATATCTTTCCTCTACGGGTTTATAATCTGTGAAGCTATCTCTCACTCTCTGCTTTACCTACTTTACCTGCTTTTTTGTGGCTGGCGGCTTTAGTGTTAGTGGTTATTTGGAATGGTATTTTTTTCACTTATTTATCTACCTACTACCAGCTATACCTTTGATGATCGTATCCTATTGCGGTACCTGATGTCCTCTTGCCAGGGCAGGTATTGTGTATTGTGAAGAGGCTGTGCTCTACAAATTCCTGGGGAATACACCACTATTTAGTGATTGAATTGTGTCGACTCTGACAAATTCCCTAGGATTGATTAATTAATTAATTTATTTACGGGTTTAAAAATCCCCTGAGCCATGTGTCTTCCCTTT
This sequence comes from Anomaloglossus baeobatrachus, assembly GCF_048569485.1. Taxonomy (NCBI): domain Eukaryota; kingdom Metazoa; phylum Chordata; class Amphibia; order Anura; family Aromobatidae; genus Anomaloglossus; species Anomaloglossus baeobatrachus. Next base: position 48,486,763 of record NC_134358.1, read on the forward strand.
ATATTTTCCTGCCTTATTGAGGCTATCGGTAGTACCTATTAATGTATTTGCTACCAGTTGCAATTTGCCTATTATAAATACATGGCACCAAATTCAGCTATATCTCAGTGCTTGCTAGTTATTATTGGTAGTTTTTGGCAGTAATTTATTCTTTATTACCATTCCTGAATTCCCTATCGCTACCGTCATATATTCGATTGATATTTATTCATACATACTATGCAGGTTTTTCTTGACGCCTTTTTCCAGTCAACAGTCGTGTGTGTGTTTTATGTATAATTTTAATTTTGATAATAAAGATATAACTTATTTAAGACCTTGTTGTTCGGTTCTTCCTTTTTTGGTTTAATATATTCTATATCCGAATGGTCTTCATTGATCCTATATATCCCCACATTTTGATTATGTTCTAGCATTTTCTCTATATACATCCTTATATTCATGAATCTTATGTGGTATGGATTTTGTCCTCTAACTATTGGTGTTTACATATTTGGTATCGCCAAGTACAGAAACACCCGATCTATCAAAATATAAAATCAATTAAAGCAATCGGTAAACGGCATAGCCGCAAAAAAAATTCAAACTCCAAAATTCTTTTTTGGTAGGCGCAAATTTTACTCAAAATGCAATAACAGGCGATCAAAACTTAGCAACTGCGCAAAAATGGTACCATCAAAAATGTCAGCTCGAGACGCAAAAAATAAGCAATCACTGAGCCCCAGACCCTGAAACTTAAGAATGCTACGGTTGTGGAATATGGCACAAAAAAACGCACCACTTTTTTGGACAAACTTCTGAATTTTTTTAATCCCTTAGATAAAATTAAACCTATACATGTTTTATATCTACGAACTCGCACCGACCTGAGACATCACACTGACACATCAGTTTTACCATATAGTGAACGTGGTGAATAAAATACCCGAAAAACAATCATGCAATCACACTTTTGTTTTGCAATTTTTTTGCATTTGGAATATTTTTGCCATTTTCCAGTACAATATATGGTAAAATTCATGGTTTCATTTAAAAGTTCAAAAATTCATTCTGCAAAAATAACAAAAACACAAAAACACGTACTTGTCAATAGCCCCATAGACTATGCTGGGCGTGTGTTCTATCTGTGAAAAACGGACATCTGAATCAGATCTCAGACTGAAGGAAGCCTTCATTTTCAAAAGAAACGGTAAAGTTTGTCATGTCCCACAACTTGGGAGTTATTTAATGTTTTATTGCTGTGTGTGTTGCTTTTTTATTGCTAGACAGAAGCATTGACTTTCTATGTATTTTGTCCCTACTTCCTCCCTGTAGCTCTGTGATGTCAGTTTCCCCGCCCTTCTTCTCCATGTAGTGTTTTAGTTCCAGACATCTTATGCACATGTTGTTTGCTCTCCGGAGAAGAATTACTCTTTGTACCTGCCGCATTGTCATCAATAAAAGATGTTCAGTTAAAAGCATTCATCTTTTCCTTCTTGCAATGAGATTGTGGCCGAGTTACGCTATCTGAGGAACCGATATGAGCGTGAGTACAGGTCATACGAAGGGTTCAGGACAAAGTGTTCTGTTGAGGCGCCACCACATTCCATATATCCGTGAGTCAGAATAAAGTAAACTCCATTGCTTTGTTTTCCAGATTGACAGGGGTCTAAAGGGTGCTTTACACGCTGCGACATCGCTAGCAATAGCACCCGCCCCCGTCGTGCGTGCGACATTTGGTGATCGCTGCTGTAGCGAACCTTATCGCTACGGCAGCGTCACACGCACATACCTTTTCAGCGACGTCGCTGTGACCGCCCAAAAATCCCTCCTTCAAGGGGGAGGTGCGTTCGGCATCATAGTGACGTCACTAAGCGGCCGCCCAATAGCAGAGGAGGGGCGGAGATGAGCGGGACGTAACATCCCGCCCACCTCCTTCCCTCCTCATTGCCGGTGGACGCAGGTAAGGAGATGTTCGTCGTTCCTGCGGCGTCACACACAGCGATGTGTGATGCCGCAGGAGCGACGAACAACCAGCGGCATTCACCACCAACGATATTTTGAAAAGGAGCAACGTGTCAATGATCAACGATTTTTGACGTTTTTGCGATCGTTGATCGTCACTCCTTGGTGTCACACGCTGCGATGTCGCTAATGCCGCTGGATGTGCGTCACTAACGACGTGACCCCGACGATATATCGTTAGCGATGTCGCAGCGTGTAAAGCACCCTTTAGAGGATGCACCCCAAGAACCAAAATGTTATTGTGTTATTATTTGGATTAGACAACAACTTGAAAACTGTACGCCCATTTAACATCCACTTTTTTTGCATGTTCTTGTAGTCAACAATTTTCACCCTGTCACGTGGTCTAAGGGGTACTTTGCACACTACGACATCGCAGGTGCGATGTCGGTGGGGTCAAATCGAAAGTGACGCAAATCCGGCGTCGCTGTCAATATCGGAGTGTGTAAATCGTTTTTGATACGATTAACGTCACGAGCACAAAAGCGTCGAAATCGTATCATCGGTGTAGGGTCCGACATTTCCATAATTTCGGAAGGACCGATGTTACGATGTTGTTCCTCGTTCCTGTGGCAGCACACATCGCTGTGTGAAGCTGCAGGAGCGAGGAACATCTCCTTACCTGCGTCCTGCGTCTCACGCCGGCTATGCGGAAGAAGGAGGTGGGCGGGATGTTTACGTCCCGCTCATATCCGCCCCTTCGCTTCTATTGGCCGCCTGCTGTGTGACGTTGCACGACCCGCCCCCTTAGGAAGGAGGCGGATCGCCGGCCAGAGCGACGTCGCAGGGCAGGTGAGTGCATGTGAAGCTGCCGTAGCGATAATGTTCGCTACGCCAGCAATCACAAGATATCACAGCTGCGACGGGGGCGGGGACTATCGTGCTCGGCATCGGCTTGCGATGTCGTAGTGTGCAAAGTACCCCTTACTCGTCGTTAACATGCAACATTTTTACTGCAAACAAGCCGTTAGCCTACGTGAGAAGCGTTGTAGAATTCTTTGTAAAGGGAGCAAATTTTAAGAATTTTTGGAAAATAAATTAAAAAATGACACTTTTATTTGTAAATGTCCCCCCCCAATGTTCTGTCTTGTTAAGGTCAGAAATGAATGGAAGATTTGAAATGCCGTGTGTCCCGGCACGTGTTGGCGGACAGGTATGATAAGAATGCAGAAATGGAGTCATTCTCGTGCAGGCAAGATAGAATCTGTCCCGCGTGAGATGAACAAACCGTTACACGAAGCCATCGCTCTGCTGGTTCCGGAAAAAGATTTAGATATGGAGTTACAGTCAGTTACTGTTCTAAACCTACATGTACAGGAAAGACACATTGGTCCTAAGATAGATAAATGGATGGATAGATAGATAGATAGATAGAGGGATAGATAGATAGATAGATAGATAGATAGAGGGATAGATAGATAGATAGATAGAGGGATAGATAGATAGATAGATAGATAGATAGAGGGATAGATAGATAGATAGATAGATAGATAGATAGATAGATAGATAGATAGATAGATAGATAGAGGGATAGATAGATAGATAGAGGGATAGATAGATAGATAGATAGATAGATAGATAGATAGAGGGATAGATAGATAGATAGAGGGATAGAAAGAGGGATAGATAGATAGATAGATAGTAGATAGATAGATAGATAGATAGAGGGATAGATAGATAGATAGAATGAATGCCCTCGGACCTTTTCAGGTGACCTTAATGTGACCTTCTCTAATCTTTGGATGCTCATGTCCAACTGTTCAATGTCTCAGGACTTTTTGCACAACTTGCTGTTCTCTTACAAAGGCATTTAATAACAAAATTCACAACAGGTGTTTTATCCATGAATCACCCATTACATTTCAAGGCTCAATTAGAATTGGTATTAAACCGTCCTCATCACGCTGTCCACATTCTGACATCATGAGACCAAGACGACACCTAACAATTGATAAACAGTACTGCGCCATTGTGAGGCTTCAAGCAGGATGATCTCAGACAGAACTGGCCACTGAGCTTAGAGTGTCACAGAGTGTCACAAACAGGTGGCAATAGAGATACAGAGAGACTGGAAAAGTCACCTAAAGGCAGTGAAGTGGAAGTCCTTTGGCCACATGCCACACTGATGACCATTTTATTGTGAACAATGCCCTGTGTTACCAGATCATGAATGCCATTCAACTCCAGGCACATTTAAAGGAGATGAGAGGCATCAAGTGTCACGTCAGACTATTCAAAATTGTTCCCATCAGCGTGGGCTGCATGCTGGATGACCTGTAAGGGTATTTGACCACACCAGCAGACACATGATGCTGGACGAGGGACCAAAGGGCCTCAGTGCTGTTCACTGATGAAAGTTGATTCATGCTGAGCAGAAATGATAGCCACCAACAATGTTGGAGATGTCAAGGAGAACACTATGCATCAGCCTCTAATGCATCAGCCTCTAGTGTCACCAGACGAGCCTTTGGTGGTGGTTGTGTTACAGTGTGGGCCGTTGTGTCTAGTCAATACAGAATGGCCCCACATTGTGTGACTGGTACAGAGACAACCCTTAATACTGGAATAACAGCATTAATCTAGTCATTGTGCCTCGACAAGGACTACACAGGCCTAATTTAATCTTCAAGGACGACAATGCTCCAGCTCTTCAAGGTCGCATCAGTAGGAAATGTCTGCTGGAGACTGGAGGACCTTAAATGGAGAAGCCTGCAATTTCTCCAGACCTGAACCTCCTAGAAAACCTATGGCATCAGCTGAGTCACCGTGTAGGGGCTCATAATTTTATATGTACCCCAGAACCTCAATGACCTGAGGGCCGCCCTTTAAGACCAGTGAGATGCTATGCCTTCATAGACAATAACTCTACTTGAGAACAGCATGAGACATCGTTGTCATGATGTAATTGATGCTCAAGGCCACATGACAAGTTTTTAAGACATTGACATTTTGAAAGGGAGTATACCCACCACAGCTTTTGGCTTTTGATTTAATAAATAGTCTGAGATGAGGAAATCCCCATTGCTGCTTCTACTTTCATGATAACATTTCACTGTAAAGGGAACTTTTTACGTGTTACATAAATTTCACCCAAAAGTCAAATATCACGAACTCTTTGTGAGTGGTGTAACTGATAGACACAAAACAGATAGATGCATAGATAAACAGGTGAATATGAGAGATATTGGATGGTTGCTGGATGGATGGATGGATAGATAGATAGATAGATAGATAGATAGGACAGAGATATTGAGGAAAATAAATCATTTCCATCCTGGTCCTTTATGTCAGTAGATTTGCTCAGAGATCCTGGAGCAGATCTAGCGGTGAATGAATTGAGCAGATCTAGTGAGGACAGTAGGTCTCTCCTGGTAGATGATTAGTTACGTGCTTGGCAGGGAAATAAAGGAAGAGATAAGGAGACAGCTATTCATATGACGCCGTGATTTGCTCCACGATAAGTAAATACGGGTCATGTCTGCCTGTTCTGGAATGTAACCGGCTATGTCGACAGGTCCTCCGGTTCCCTCTTCCAAGTAGAGATTGAGCATAAAGTCAATAAGGGCACTAATACTCAACTGGGGATTTTCGGGGCCTTACAGAGCAGCTCTCTCTTCTGTCTTACAGACAGGGCTAGAGTCCAACTGTGACATCCATGTGCCTTCATTTTTGGATAGATGGACAATAGTTGTTTTTATGAGACATCCCCTTTGCTATAATCCAGTAATAACTGATAGACTGTGTTGTGTAACACAGTCATATAAATTTGCCCCATTTTTGGACCTAAGGGCGGCGTCACACGGTATGATCTATCGTGCGATCACACGAGCGATCATACCCACCCCCGTCGTTTGTGCGTCACGGGCAATTAGTTACCCGTGGCGCACAAAGTCGTTAACCCCCTGTCACATGTACTTACCTCCCGGACGACGTCGCTGTGGGCGGCGAAAATCCTCTTCCTGAAGGGGGAGGGGCATTCGGCATCACAGCAACGTCACACAGCGGCCGGCCAATAGAAGCGGAGGGGCGGAGATGAGCGGGACGTAACATCCCGCCCACCTCCTTCCTTCCTCATTGCTGGCGGGACGCAGGTAAGCTGTGTTCCTCGCTCCCGGGGTGTCACACAGAGCGATGGGTGCTGCCTTGGGAACGATGAACAACTGGAGCACAGAAGGAGGACCGACATTTCGAAAAAGAACGACGTGTCAACAAGCAACGATAAGGTGAGTATTTTTGCTCATTCACAGTCGTTCGTAGCTGTCAGACTATATGTCTAGCGAGATGCCGGATGTGCGTCACGGAATCCGTAACACGACGACATATCGCTCGATATATCGTAGCGTGTGACGCCGCCCTAACAATGGACCCAAACTATGGAAAAAGCATTGTTAGTTTACACACTCTCCTGGAGAGCTTACAACACTTTAGGAGATTGGTGAGTGCTACATCCTACATTACCTACCAACAAATTAAACCCCAAAATTGGGAAATTGAAACCCTGCCCTGGAACATCTCTAAAATTCCCTCGGCAGCTGCTGCCATTCAAAAAGATGCTTATTTCACAAACTTTACTTGCTTGTGTTTCAAAACCTAAACATCCGAGCTGACAACTACTGTAAAGGTATGTATAGAATCAGCCTGATAGAGCTAAGCCAGTATAGCACTGGCTTCAGGTTGTAACGGGGGCAGGGGGCGCCTCAGGGGGTGTAGTCGGGTCCCCTCGCCTTGTGGGCCGCAGGCTAAACCCCGGCCCGGCCGTCACTTGCAAAGCAGGTGTGTTGTTGGGGCAGAGTGTGGATGCATGGGGCCCATTCATGACAGCGTTCTTTCTGTGCTCTCCAGCTCCTTCTTCACTTTCAGGAAAGAGACAATTGCAGGCAGCGGATAAACCAAACACCGATTTATTAAACAAAGCTTCCATCTTTTTGTTTGCAGCAGGCTTACTTTAGTACGTTACAAGTTACAAGTCCTTTTCTACAAAAACGGTTTCCTTTTTCTCTACGGGCTCTTTCCTTTGCCTGCAGGGGCCAATTGTTATCCCCCTAGCAGTGGTACTCCTATCCCGATTTTAGTCCAGCCCTTTCCCAGGGATTTGTATTGAACTAGGGGACGGCTCCAGTACTCACTACCGGCTCCGGATTAGCTCCAACTTCTTCACTCCACTGCCACAGCACCCACTCCTGCACTCTGCCCCGGCACTTCTCCTCAGCTCTCTCCCATGTTACATCTCACAGCACACTGCCCTGCATTCAGAACCCTTCCTTCCCCACCTAGGCTGCCCTGCCCCTTCCTTCCCTGCCACTGTTACCAGGGGAACCACTGCTCTACACTGGCACCTAGTGGGGAAACAGTTTATGGCAGGTAACATTTTACCATCAACATTTACAATTTGCCACCATACTACTGTGGCGTCTTCAGGGGGGGAAAAACCGCTCCTTCACTACCAGGGGTCCGACTACCCCTTACATTCCTCCCCTCTTTAACCTCAGCCTCCTGGCGAGGTTCGTACCTGCAAAACAACACATGTAGGAAAACACAATACTTAAAACACACAGACTGGCACACAAGTTTGGTGCCGGAGTCCCTCCAGGGAAGCTCCCGGTCTTAGTCGCACATCTGCCCGGAGGCCCTCCTCAGGCGCTCCCGGTCTTAGCTGACCTTCTGCCCGGAGGCTATTTCCAAGCGCTCCCGGTCTTTGGGTGGCAGAAAACAACAGGACAACAAGATTCCTTCTTAACAGTCACGGAAGGAGAAGTCCATGCATAGTCCCTGCATTCTTCTATTCCCGGGTTCAGTTCTTTTAACGTTACTGTAACTGGAAACATTCACCGGCTTTCAACAGTACCGGTTTTCAACGGCAAACAAATCACTCTCTTCCGGACGATTACCTCTGGTTCTGGGATATCTTGCCAGTACGGGGCCTTAACTCCTGAGGGGGGCAGAGGGCCTACCTTAACAGATGCGGGCGCCTCCGGAATCTGTACGGATGCTCCTGGTGGCCCGCTCCCCAGAGTCAGCCGGGACTTGTAGGTGGCCCGGACTTCCGTCGTCGTTTCCCCGGTAACGGCATCCCATGAGGTAAAAAAGCGTGACCTTCGCTGGTTTCTCCGAGACTCCAGTCACGGCCGGTATCATGCTTGCCGGCAACGTGATGGTGGGTAACTCTCCCACCGAGCTCTCCATCAGACGTCCTCTTCCGCGTCCTACGGGCACCAGCGCGCCCGCTACGGCTTGCTTGTCTGTCCTGGCCTCCATTTTGTGTAGCGCAGGTAACTGGAACTGTTGCTTCTGCTGCTGGGATTGCAATGGCGCCGGGGAAGGTGGAGGCGGTTCTTCTTTTCCCGCTTTAGCACACACTCCGCCCCCGGCTTCACTCACCGGGTCCATGCTGTGCTGGCGATGCCTTCTGTTTCTTGCAGTGCCGCCCACATCTCCGGACCTCTGCAGCTTCTTGGGGCCGGTACCTCCCCTCTTTGGGCGGTGCACTCCGCTCACTCTGGGCTTCTTCCTCCGCCCAGGCCAGCCCAGTACTTTTCGTTTGGCGCCAAATTTTCGCGCCTTAAGTAAACCCATGAAGACGGCCGCCATCTTGCTGCCATTTTGTGGCCCGTACAGCACGTCAGGCACCACTTGATCTTCCTCACAGTCTCTGGTCAGGGTTTCTTGCATGCAGGCTTGATCCTGCCGACTACGCCAAAATGTAACGGGGGCAGGGGGCGCCTCAGGGGGTGTAGTCGGGTCCCCTCGCCTTGTGGGCCGCAGGCTGAACCCCGGCCCGGCCGTTACTTGCAAAGCAGGTGTGTTGTTGGGGCAGAGTGTGGATGCATGGGGCCCATTCATGACAGCGTTCTTTCTGTGCTCTCCAGCTCCTTCTTCACTTTCAGGAAAGAGACAATTGCAGGCAGCGGATAAACCAAACACCGATTTACTAAACAAAGGTTCCATCTTTTTGTTTGCAGCAGGCTTACTTTAGTACGTTACAAGTTACAAGTCCTTTTCTACAAAAACGGTTTCCTTTTTCTCTACGGGCTCTTTCCTTTGCCTGCAGGGGCCAATTGTTATCCCCCTAGCAGTGGTACTCCTATCCCGATTTTAGTCCAGCCCTTTCCCAGGGATTTGTATTGAACTAGGGGACGGCTCCAGTACTCACTACCGGCTCCGGATTAGCTCCAACTTCTTCGCTCCACTGCCACAGCACCCACTCCTGCACTCTGCTCCGGCACTTCTCCTCAGCTCTCTCCCATGTTACATCTCACAGCACACTGCCCTGCATTCAGAACCCTTCCTTCCCCACCTAGGCTGCCCTGCCCCTTCCTTCCCTGCCACTGTTACCAGGGGAACCACTGCTCTACACTGGCACCTAGTGGGGAAACAGTTTATGGCAGGTAACATTTTACCATCAACATTTACAATTTGCCACCATACTACTGTGGCGTCTTCAGGGGGGGAAAAACCGCTCCTTCACTACCAGGGGTCCGACTACCCCTTACAAGGTTATATACGAAGATCCTGGTGGTAAGTGCACTTTCAGGAGTGAAGGATAGTTGATACATTTCTGATTCACTTGCTTAGACCCTCACCAAGAGGTTGACGAAAATCCTTTGTATGAATGGAGCAGTAGTGAGCATGTGCGACCATCAGTCCTGTGAATGGGTTTAGTGGTCGCACATTCTCACTACTACCCAGTTCACACAGGAGGTTTTAGGACACCCATTCTCGAGATTGGTGGTAGTTCCAACGGTTGGACACCAAGGGGATGACAATTGATAGATGTTGATTCTTACAGTCAGTCCTTGTTATTCCTATCAGGAGTTAATTCTTTGGGAATTACCATTGACGTCTTCTTTAACCTTATGTTCTACCTTGCGGCAATATATGCCCAGGAGCAAGGAACTTCTAAGATCTGTGTGACGTTCACCTGTTATCACAATGGAACACAAGTAAGAAGAAAAAACAAATATTGAAACAGAGAACCCGTGACTTTACCTGTTCCTTTTGGGATCCTGTAACATAATCCCATCAAACCTGCTCTGTCAGTGTGTGCGGCTCTTTAGGAAGGCTTATATTTGTAATAGTGTAAACAGGGGCGGACATGGACAATGAAAGGACCCTGTATAGGATTTGTGTCTGCCCCCCCACCCCACCTGTCAGGCTCCACCTGCATCTACTCACACACATTTACATGTATATTCACATTACGCACACATAGGTCACATATATAAAATACACACAAGCCAATGCTTTCCACATGCACTAATACAAACATGCATAAAATACACACCTATACACATTACACATGCACACAATAACTTCTTTGTGATACACTTTTCCAGATGACCAGACGAGGCTAATTTATTTGTGTTCCTTCATTCATAACTGTAACAGCCGTAACCTTTTTTTAATGTTACGCAAGCTCACAATGTGAGATCTTGCTTTTTTTCTTGTGAGACAAATTATATTACAAGTATACATGAGAGCATACCATCTGCATTCATTTTTTATGGGTTTTGTGGAGGAAAAAAAACAATTGCTCCATTTTTGTACGCCATTAACCAATCCTTGTAAATAAACTGCTCACTGTATTGTTCGGGTCTGCACACACTTGGTGACACGGCAGCGTCAGAACCTGTTCACACTACAGAGTTTGTCAAGCAACCTGAGGCTTCGGAATTGTTCAGCCAGAGCTGGATGTTGGCTGATTCAGGTTCACTGGCCTGAGGCTTCTGAATTCTTCAGCCAGAGCTGGATGTTGGCTGATTCAGGTTCACTGGTCTTCAGCCCTGCAGGAGTTTATTCCTGCAGACTGATAAGCAGGAATTAGAAACTCAGGTTGCTAATTGCCACGTGCAGCTGTCCCCTCCCTATTTAAGGCACGGCTTTCTTCCAGTTTGCACCGATGTTAGCTTCAGCATAAGCTCCAGCGATTCCGGTCTTGTTGATTTTCCAGTTCATGGTGATCTGTGCTGCACTTCTGAGTGGTGTGGACGGTCCTCTGTTGTGCGTTACTTTCTCCCCTTTTCGTTGTTCCCCGGTACACATATTGTCTCTCCCATGTGTTTTGAGTGCCGTGTGTATGAGTTTTCGTTCTCCCTTGTCCATGTCGTTTTTGAGGAGTTTTCCGGCCCACCCCGAGAGTGGGGAAGAGGAGGAGTAAGATAAATCAGGGCTCAGACAGGAGTCAGGGTCACGCTGGGAGCTCGGATATGGCTACCATCAAGCCTACCTATGACATAAGGGACAGTGCTGGGTCTCAAATCTGAGGTCCAGTCTAGGAGCCACAGTTGTGTCATTACATACCCCATGTATGTCAGGTGTAATATGCCCCCTGGACCACGAGCAGTTCTGGGTGCATATTGCTAATCCCTGCCTGACCGTCTCTGTATACACTAGCACAGATAAAGACATCTTTAGAAAAAGTATTTGTAAAGGTCTTTTACCATATGCTAATGAGCACGAGGACTAGGAGGAAAATGAGGGGTGCGTCTTATAATCCGAATACTGCCGACAGTTTCTGGAAGTTGCCTGCCTCACTGCACCTGCAGCGAGCATCTGGGACACTTGTCGCACCACACGCAGCATCACCCTACTCCACCACCACCCCTGCCTCCTTTGATTCCGCTCCACCACCGCTGCCGCTTGCTTCCGTTAAGACACCACTAGATCGTAAGACTGACCCAATTTTTTTTTACCTTTTTTTCCTCTAAATTTAGGGTGTGTCTTATAATCCGGTGTGTCATATAAACCGAAAAATACAGTAAATTATCCTCCTCTGTGTTAATTACCTTGCATACTTGTATCATTTGCAAGTATTGAAATTCCACTCTCAATGCACCCTGCAAGGTCATTAATATTAAAAAGAAGAGGGCCCAATACTGATCTCTGTGGTACCCCGCTGTTAACTGTGAGTTATACATGGAGTTGTAGTATTTTCAACAGTTCTCATAAAATAAAAACAAAATAACTTGGTTAATATGACCTTTCTGTAATTTAGATAATGTTTTTATGCCATTTGTCATTTTATATTTTTATAGTACTTTATTGTCTCCCTGCTCGTTTATACTGGTGATTCAATTCTTGTGAGAGCCTCAGATTACCCGGTTTATCAGTCAGATCCTCCTGACCCTTTTGTAGCCAGCAGTGCATTCAACTCATCTCACAATCTTCAATCAGTAAAAAAAATGGAAATTATTTCATAATATATGTATTTTTGTGTGCTCACTTTTTTATTTAAGCCCAGTAAATGTGTTTACTACCTCTCTTACTCTTGTACATCAAGTGATATTGTAAGCACATTACTACCGTATTATGTACAGATCCACAGTTGCAGTCTTGATTTTAGCCTGGAGCTATATTCACAATTCTGCATGTTGTAGAGCTGAAATCTCCCAGCATATCTTGCTACCTCAGTGTCTGAATATACATTGCTTGGAGAATGTCTACTGGAATAGTATAGTGGTGATATAGGAACTGCTATCTGTCCACAGCGATGTTCAGATGTTCGGTTAAGAGGCTGCCTAACATTACAACACGTCCCTCAAAAACAAGGCCTACTAGACTTACTGTGACCTAAAAATCCCTGTGGCTATTCTTTGTGTGTGTGTTTAGTGGGGTTGACAAAGAGATCATCCCACCTGTTCCCTATTTAAGGTCCAGCACTAAGGATACCTAGGGTCAGGTATCCGGCTCGGTGCATAGGTGTGGAACCTATTTAGGTTGGTGAGGGACCCCAGGGACCAGCACTAGGGATACCTAGGGTCAGATATCCGCCTCGGCGCAGAGGTGTGGAACCTATCTAGGGTGGTGAGGGACCTCAGGGACCAGCAGTAGAATCAGTCACCATCTCCCCCTTCCCTAGACACAGGGTTTCCCTTCCCTTTCGCTGTTCGCGTATTACTTCCCCGTACCTAGCATGACAGCTAATTAGGCCTGTGACTAGTCACAGGGGCTTTGTTTCCCCAGAATACTCAGCCCTCTTTTCTTGTTATCACACCCCTGTGACCTCCAGCTAATGGAAATTTTGCGCATGCACCAGCTAATGGAAATCTTGCGCATGCGCACGGCTCATTTTGGCCAAGTTAGTGCACCTCAGAAGCAGGGAGGATGTTTCCCGGTGTCATTAGACACACTGCGCATGCCCGGAAGATCACAAGACAGCTCTTGTAAATGTGTTATGAACTTGAGGTCATGCGCAGTGCACCTATGAAGCCAGGAACTCGGTGACGCCCCTGCACTAGTCAGGGTGTCGCAGGGAACTGCACTCCTGTCCTTATAGTGCAGAACCCACCCTCCTTGGTTTCAGGTTCCACCCTATGGTATTGCTACAAACCGCATTCAAACCCCCAATCCACACTCACACCAGTACAGGACAGACAAGCCAGTGGGTAGGTCTAGCAGGAGAGGGACGCCCACCTTGAGGGTCAGGCAGACTGGTGGGAGGTGACAAGTCAGTCGGCTCCAGGGGAGCAAAGAGAGAGGAAGTGAAGTAGAAACTCTCAAAGGGAGTGGGAACCGGGGGTTGGAGCCCCAGGAGAAGTGAAGTAGTGGCCCTTATAGTGTGAGGGGCTGAGGAGCCGAAGCTCCCAAGAGGTCGGAGTAAATTGGGACACAGCAAAAGCAATACTATTGGGAGCGGATACTTGGACGTGCTCTCTTCCTAAGCAGCAGTGGTGCACTGGGACTTTTGGTTCACCTGCAGCATGTGTGTGCAATGATTTTAGAAAAACGTCATTCAGCACCACGATAACCGGCCTGAGTGAGTACATGGTCATCCCCTGCTTTCAGTAAGCCTGCGCTCCCCTGCATCCCACCATCCAGAGTCCCGGGGCCTTCCCTACCCGTGGAGGGTAACATCATCTGGCTGCCCCTATTCCATCACCAAGGGTACTCCCACCGGTAGCGGCGGTTCTCTCCGTTACCGCACACCACGGGTGGCGTCACAAACTATATCTCTCCTGTAAATAGCCCCTTCTTCATTTGAGTGTGGCACCTGGCCCCCGGGTTCGGAGACCCTCGAACCATGAGGAATCACCCCCGGATGTGAGCGGTTCGACCGCTGCAGAGGGGCGGCACATGTCTACCCTGTTTCTACGGCGCACTGACTTGCCCGAAATGAGCTGTGTGCATGCATGAGATTTCCAGGAGCTGGTGGTGACACTGGCTCGTGGAGATGATATTATCACGCCCATAGGGACAAGAGAACATGGAAAGAGGGGGAATTAACGCCCCTTCGACTAGACACATTCCTAATTAGCATAGCGGTAGCGACGTTTATAAAGGTTTTTTTTTTCAACATTCATTTTAATGATTTTATACAAGGCTGGTTAGGGGGGAAATTTGGGCATACAGCCCTTAAAGGGAGCCTGTCAGCCGAAATTTCGTAATAAACCTAAAAGATTCCCCTTCTGCAGCTCCTGGGCTGCATTCTAGCAAGGTTCCTGTTGCTATTCTGCCCCCTCTGAGAACTAAATAAATAGTTTATAAAGTCTTACTTTTTGTATACAAATATTTTTTTCTGTACACGGGGGCGGGCTTTCTGGCGTCCGTTATTCTCCCTCCTGCTGCTTTACGCCGTCCCCCATTGCTCATTTCCATACTGAGGACGCCGCTCCGTGCTCCCGAGGTCTCGCGCATGCGCCGTGCCACTCTCGCGGTACTGTGCACAGTGTGACTGCTGGTGACGTGATTGCGCAGGCGTGAGATTATGGGCGGCGCTGTGATTGTCATCAGCAAGTACCCGCCCATAATCTCGTGCCTGCGCTTTCCCCTCTGCCTCCACTGTTCTGCGCAAGCGCTGCCAGATGAACCCACGTCACTTCTTATCCATGTTTCCCTGGAGCAGGAAATAGATGGGAGGAGCGGAGCACACCATCTGGCCAGCGCCTGCGCAGAGCGGTGGAGGCAGAGGGGAAAGCGCGGGGACGAGATTATGGGCGGGTACTTGCTGATGACAATCACAGCGCCGCCCATAATCTCACGCCTGCGCAATCACGTCACCAGCGGTCACACTGTGCACAGTACCGCGAGAGTGGCACGGCGCATGCGCGACACCTCGGGAGCACTGGGCGGCGTCCTCAGTATGGAAATGAGCAATGGGGGACGGCGTAAAGCGGCAGGAGGGAGAATAACGGACGCCAGACAGCCCGCTCCCGTGTACAGAAAAAAATATTTGCATACAAAAAGTAAGACTTTATAAACTATTTATTTAGTTCTCAGAGGGGGCAGAATAGCAACAGGAACCTTTCCAGAATGCAGCCCAGGAGCTGCAGAGGGGGAATCTTTTCGGTGTATTATGAAATTTCTGCTGACAGGTTCCCTGGGTTGTAGGGCATAATGGACCTGACAGCTTCCCTTTAAACATGGTGTAGGAAAAAGGGCACTGATTTGGTCTGATGCTGCCCAATGGAGTCTTACAACATTGCGGGGTGATCAGCCATGGGGATAAAATCTTTCCCTCCTCCGTCTTCTTCCCCATATGGATCTACTTTTCATTTTCTGTTTCTTCATATACTATATCTCTTCACCCTTATTGTCCTCTGTCTTTAGCTTCTTATCTCTTCTCTATCCTCCTTTGATTGTGCTGTCTTCTTTTGTCGTTTCTACCTCTTCTCACAGTATCTATTGTTACTCCCCCTTTTCATAATCCGAAAACTACTTCTCCTCATCGTCCTCTGTAACTACAATTACCATGTCTCATCCTCCTTTTCTCCATCTTTCTCTTCCCCTGCTGTTTCCCCTTTGTATACTTGCTTTTTCCATTCCGTTCAGTCCTGGTATTTGATTGCACACAGACTCACTTTCTGCAAAAAATATGTCTGTGCGCCCTTGGGTTGTTGAGAAGTGTGGTGAGTGCAGTATGATCATGTATCATGTATGTATATATATCACACCTGACATTTAGTGCCTCTACAAGCCTATATATCATATTGCCTGAGAAACCTTTGTCCCTTGCTATGCAAAGCAGCGCAGAATGTATGAACATGTATAGCAAAGCCGCGGCCCTGATTCCATTAAGCTGTAATCCTCCTTTTTAGGGAGGCGCACGTGTTTTTACGCCATGTTTTGCAGTGTCAGCCACGCTTTTTAGGGTACTTTCACACTTGCGTTCAGCGCAGTCCGTCACTATGGAGAATAGCGCAGTCTGTTAACGCACTGCGCTATTCTCCATAGACTTGTTTGGACGACTCTGTAACGCAAGTGTCAGCGTTGCATCCGCTGGACGACGCAGTGTCATTATTTTGATGCTGCGTCGGGCGGAGGGAACGCAGCATGTAACTTTTTTTGAGCGGTGGAAACCTTTATTTTTCACTGCGCATGCTCATTTTTTTTTTTTTTAAATCACAGAAACTTTATTTTGTTTCTCGGTGGCCGAATGTTCTGCTGAGCGCCCCCGGCCGCCGACATGTGAGAGCTCTCAGCTGAGCGCCCGGCCACCGGCATGTGAGAGCTCTCAGCTGAGCGACCGGCTGCCGGCATGTGAGAGTGCTCAGCTGAGCGCCCGGCCGCCGGCATGTGAGAGCTCTCAGCTGAGTTCCCGGCCGCCGGCATGTGAGAGCTCTCAGCTGAGCGCCCGGCCGCCAGCATGTGAGAGTGCTCAGCTGAGCGCCCGGCCGCCGGCATGTGAGAGCTCTCAGCTGAGCGCCCGGCCGCCGGCATGTGAGAGCTCTCAGCTGAGTTCCCGGCCGCCGGCATGTGAGAGCTCTCAGCTGAGCGCCCGGCCGCCAGCATGTGAGAGTGCTCAGCTGAGCGCCCGGCCGCCGGCATGTGAGAGCTCTCAGCTGAGCGCCCGACCGCCGGCATGTGAGAGCTCTCAGCTGAGCGCCCGGCCGCCGGCATGTGAGAGCTCTCAGCTGAGCGCCCGTCCGCCGGCATGTGAGAGCTCTCAGCTGAGCGCCCGGCCGCCGGCATGTGAGAGCTCTCAGCTGAGCGCCCGGCCGCCGGCATGTGAGAGTGCTCAGCTGAGCGCCCGTTTGCCGGCATGTGAGAGCTCTCAGCTGAGCGCCCGGCCGCCGGCATGTGAGAGTGCTCAGCTGAGTGCCCGGCCGCCGGCATGTGAGAGCTCTCACCTGAGCGCCCGGCTGACGGCATGTGAGAGGTGAGGGTGATCAGCTGATCGTTCACTATAGTCTGCTGCCGGTAAAACTGGAAAGAAGAAAAAAAATAAAGCTTTCCGTTGTTTTGTACGATCTGTTGCATCCGTTGTGCCATTATATGCAACGCATCCATTGCATTCGTCACACAACGCAATGCAACTGATGCCGTTCAACGCAAGTGTGAAACTAGCCTTAGCTTGCTGCGTCCGTCACCAGGTCACAATCGTAGACTTGGGGGCCCCTGTTTAGTTATCCTTGGGGTCCGGGGTAAGGAAAAACATCCTGTGTCACAGAAACGCCGAGGATAATGTAATATCATCACACAAGAGCAGGGTAATACAGTGCAATGGAAGTGAAAAATAAACGTAAAACTCTCATCCCTTGGGATTTACACAAAAAAGGTCATTAAAAATATCTATAAAAATTACAAAGAAAAACACAATTATGTAGTATGAAATATATTTTGAGAATTCAGAAATGCTGTGCGCACGTTGCTTTTTTTTTGCTTGTAGTTTATGATGCACAAAAAAACAGCTGCATGTCAATTCTTTGATGTGTTTTTGTCCTGCGTTTTTTAGCCATTGATTTCACTAAAAAAACACATTGGACAAAAACGCCCAAAAAACAAATGCGTACTTGTTGTGTTTTCTGACACAAGGTGCAGTTTTTTTGTGAACAAATTTGCGGTGCGCGCATACCCTTAGGGGTACTTTGCACGTTGCAACATCGCTACTGCGATATTGTCGAGGTCAAATTGAAAGTGACGCACATCCGGCGCCGGTAACGACGTCGCAACGTGTAAAGCCTAGATGCGCCGATAAACGATCGCAAAAGCGTCGTAAATCGGTGATCTGTGTAGCGTCGGACATTTTCATAATGTCGCACCAATAGGAGATACGATGTTGTTCCTCGTTCCTGCGGCAGCACACATCGCTGTGTGTGACACCGCAGGAGCGAGGAACATCTCCTTACCTGCCTCCACCGCCAATGCGGAAGGAAGGAGGTGGGCGGGATGTTACATCCTGCTCATCTCCGCCCCTCCGCTTCAATTGGCCGCCTGCCGTGTGACGTTGCTGTGACGCTGCACGACCCGCCCCATTAGGAAGGAGGCGGGTCGCCGGCCAGAGCGATGTCGCTAGGCATGTAAGTGCGTGTGACGGCTCCGAACGATATTGTGCACCATGGGCAGCGATATGCCCGTGACGCACAAACGACAGGAGCAGGTACGCTCGCTAGCTATATCGCTGCATGTGATGGGGCCTTTAGACTATGTGCACACATTGTGAGATTGTTTGGTCCAAATTTGTCACTAATCTGTATATCTCTCTTTATGCCAGCAAAGTCAATGAGAATTCTTAAGTGTTGTGCACATGTTGCTTATTTTTTCCTTGCAGAATTGGTGCAGAAAATAATCTGCAGCATATCAATTTTTGGTGCATTTTTGCCTGCGTTTTTCAGCCCTTTCATCTGTTGACTTTATTAAGAAAAATGTGTGCAAAAAAACGCACCTCATTTTTGGTGCGTCTTCCTGCCAGAAGATGCAGATTTGGTGCAGCAAAATTTCTGCACCAAATATTCAACGTGTACACATAGCCTTAGGGAAAGGGTCATAACTAGTGATGAGCGGGCACTACCATGCTCGGGTGCTCAGTACTCTTAACTAGTGAGGAGTGGACACTACCATGCTCGGGTGCTCTGTACTCGTAACTAGTGATGAGCGGGCACTACCATGCTCAGGTGCTCGGTACTCGTAACTAGTGATGAGTGGGAACTATCATGCTCGGGGGCTCGGTACTCGTAACTAGTGATGAGCGGGCACTACCATGCTCGGGTGCTCTGTACTCGTAACTAGTGATGAGCGGGCACTACTATGCTCAGGTGCTCAGTACTCTTAACTAGTGATGAGCGGACACTACCATGCTCAGGTGCTTGGTACTCGTAACTAGTGATGAGTGGGAACTATCATGCTCGGGGGCTCGGTACTCGTAACTAGTGATGAGCGGGCACTACCATGCTCGGGTGCTCTGTACTCGTAACTAGTGATGAGCGAGCACTACCATGCTCAGGTGCTCTGTACTCGTAACTAGTGATGAGCGAGCACTACCATGCTCGGGTGCTCGGTACTCGTAACTGGTGATGAGTGAGCACTACCATGCTCAGGTGCTCGGCACTCGTAACTAGTGATGAGTGAGCACTACCATGCTCGGGTGCTCAGTACTCGTAACTAGTGATGAGCGGGCACTACCATGCTCAGGTGCTCGGTACTCGTAACTAGTGATGAGTGGGAACTATCATGCTCGGGGGCTCGGTACTCGTAACTAGTGATGAGCGGGCACTACCATGCTCGGGTGCTCTGTACTCGTAACTAGTGATGAGCGAGCACTACCATGCTCAGGTGCTCGGCACTCGTAACTAGTGATGAGTGGGCACTACCATTTTCGGGTGCTCAGTACTGGTAACTAGTGATGAGCAGGCACTACCATGCTCAGGTGCTCTGTACTCGTAACTAGTGATGAGTGAGCACTACCATGCTCAGGTGCTCGGCACTCGTAACTAGTGATGAGTGGGCACTACCATTTTCGGGTGCTCAGTACTTGTAACTAGTGATGAGCGGGCACTACCATGCTCAGGTGCTCGGTACTCGTAACTAGTGATGAGTGGGCACTACCATGCTCGGGTACTCGGTACTTGTAACTAGTGATGAGCGGGCACTACCATGCTCAGGTGCTCGGTACTCGTAACTAGTGATGAGTGGGCACTACCATGCTCGGGTACTCGGTACTTATAAATAGTGATGAGCGGGCACTACCATGCTCGGGTGCTCAGTACTCGGAACTAGTGATGAGCGAGCACTACTATGCTCAGGTGCTCGGTACTCGTAACTAGTGGTGAGCGAGCACTACTATGCTCAGGTGCTCGGTACTCGTAACTGGTGATGAGTGAGCACTACCATGCTCAGGTGCTCGGTACTCGTAACTGGTGATGAGCGAGCACTACCATGCTCAGGTGCTCGGTACTCGTAACTGGTGATGAGCGAGCACTACCATGCTCAGGTGCTCAGTACTCTTAACTAGTGATGAGTGGGCACTACCATGTTCGGGTGCTCAGTACTCATAACTAGTGATGAGTGGGCACTACCATGCTCAGGTGCTCGGTACTTGTAACTAGTGATGAGCGGGCACTACCATGCTCGGGTGCTCAGTACTCGGAACTAGTGATGAGCGAGCACTACTATGCTCAGGTGCTCGGTACTCGTAACTAGTGGTGAGCGAGCACTACCATGCTCAGGTGCTCGGTACTCGTAACTGGTGATGAGTGAGCACTACCATGCTCAGGTGCTCGGTACTCGTAACTGGTGATGAGCGAGCACTACCATGCTCAGGTGCTCAGTACTCTTAACTAGTGATGAGTGGGCACTACCATGTTCGGGTGCTCAGTACTCATAACTAGTGATGAGTGGGCACTACCATGCTCAGGTGCTCGGTACTTGTAACTAGTGATGAGCGGGCACTACCATGCTCGGGTGCTCAGTACTCGTAACTAGTGATGAGTGGGCACTACCATGCTCAGGTGCTCGGTACTTGTAACTAGTGATGAGCGGGCACTACCATGCTCGGGTGCTCAGTACACATAACTAGTGATGAGTGGGCACTACCATGCTCAGGTGCTCGGTACTTGTAACTAGTGATGAGCGGGCACTACCATGCTCGGGTGCTCAGTACTCGTAACTAGTGATGAGTGGGCACTACCATGCTCAGGTGCTCGGTACTTGTAACTAGTGATGAGCGGGCACTACCATGTTCGGGTGCTCAGTACTCATAACTAGTGATGAGTGGGCACTACCATGCTCAGGTGCTCGGTACTTGTAACTAGTGATGAGCGGGCACTACCATGCTCGGGTGCTCAGTACACATAACTAGTGATGAGTGAGCACTACCATACTCGGGTGCTCAGTACACATAACTAGTGATGAGCGGGCACTACCATGCTCGGGTGCTCAGTACACATAACTAGTGATGAGTGAGCACTACCATGCTCGGGTGCTCAGTACACATAACTAGTGATGAGTGAGCACTACCATGCTCGGGTGCTCAGTACACATAACTAGTGATGAGCGGGCACTACCATGCTCGGATGCTCGGTACTTGTAACTAGTGATGAGGGAGCACTACAATGCTTAGGTGCTCGGTACTCGTAACTAGTGATGAGCGGGCACTACCATGCTCGGATGCTCGGTACTTGTAACTAGTGATGAGCGGGCACTGCCATGCTCAGGTGTTCGGTACTCATAACTAGTGATGAGCGGGCACTACCATGCTCGGATGCTCGGTACTTGTAACTAGTGATGAGCGGGCACTACCATGCTCGGGTGCTCTGTACTCGTATCTAGTGATGAGCGGGCACTACCATGCTCGGATGCTCGGTACTTGTAACTAGTGATGACCGGGCACTACCATGCTCGGATGCTCTGTACTTGTAACTAGTGATGAGCGGGCACTGCCATGCTCAGGTGTTCGGTACTTGTAACTAGTGATGAGCGGGCACTGCCATGCTCAGGTGTTCGGTACTTGTAACTAGTGATGAGCGGGCACTACCATGCTCGGGTGTTCGGTACTTGTAACTAGTGATGAGCGGGCACTGCCATGCTCGGATGCTCGGTACTTGTAACTAGTGATGAGCGGGCACTACCATGCTCAGGTGTTCGGTACTTGTAACTAGTGATGAGCGGGCACTACCATGCTCAGGTGTTCGGTACTTGTAACTAGTGATGAGCGGGCACTACCATGCTCGGGTGTTCGGTACTTGTAACTAGTGATGAGTGAGCACTACCATGCTCAGGTGCTCGGTGCTCATAACCAGCAGTCGGACACTCAGATGGGCACGACTCGAGTAACGAGTATCGAGTTTAATGGAAGTCAATGGGGGACTCAATCATTTTTTCATGACCTCTCCCGAAAAACTGCTTGAATCCCCCTTTAACTTCCTTTATACTCGGATATACAAGTTGCGACCATCCGAGTGTCTGACTCTTCATTAGGAGTACCTAGCCCCGGAGTATGGTAGTTCTCGCTCATCACAAGTCATAACTTCTTTTCTACCTCGTCTTGCAATCTTATATCATTGCCAACCAGATCAGTAAATCGGAGAGAATTGGCCAAATCTCACCACTGCGCCTGACTCACCACTGAGTCACCACTCACCACTGAGTCACCACTCACCACTGAGTCACCACTCACCACTCACCACTGAGTCACCACTCACCACTGAGTCACCACTCACCACTCATCACAGTCTGTATTCTGGATGTGGATGATGCACAGAATATAAGCTGCCATACATTATGCCTGTATTTAGCTAATTTGGGGGGGAATTTGATGCAAGAGTTGGTAATGGAGAGATTGGGCCGGGCTATGGGGATGTCTCGGGGAGAGGACTACCTGTCCGATGTGCTATCACACGGATACTTCTCCGGGATCTTTCCAGTTCTATATAGAGACAAGCTCTCTTGTATTGAAGGTATTTTTCTGTGTCTTGGTGGAAGCGATAATTGATTAAATGATGAATCTCGTTTTCCGCACGCCGCTGCACTAGAACACGAATATTAATGGGAGATACTCGGGCACTTTGTTTTAATCTCCTGTATAATTACACATTGAATCATTGTTAACTTGGACTGTATGGGATGCGTTCATTTGTCAGAGCAGCCAAGTAATGGCTTAACGGAGCGCGCTGAGCGCCAAGATTGTGCTGAGTGTGCAAGTCTTATTGGGATCTTAAAGTGGACAGGGGTGGCGCTGTTTTTGGATGAAAGCTGACATGTATTTATAATCCGGACAAACCCCATTAATATACCATAATACATCATGGATGTTTAATGGGAACCTGATCCCTACATTGAACAAAGGGGGGGGGGGGGGTATCTGTCACAAGGAGGTTTTTTACAAATATGGCCAACTGTCATGGCTTCATCAGAATCGGTGGAGACTACAGATTTGTGTACTCTGCCTGCTAACGTCTCTGATGTCTGTGATCAGCGCAGGGAGACTCTGTCGTTGACCCACAGACTTGTGGTTCATAGGCAGGATAGCAAGAGTTAAGGGGGCTTTACACGCTACGATATCGTTAATGTTTGGTCGTCGGGGTCAAGTTGTTAGTGACGCACATCCGGCGTCATTAACAATATCGCAGCGTGTGACACTGACCAGCGACCTAAAAAATGGTGAAAATCGTTCACCATGGAGAGGTCGTCCTAAACTCAAAAATCGGTAAGGGTTGTTTATCCAGGTGGTTCATCACTCATGCTGCAGCACACATCGCTATGTGTGACACCGCAGGAGCGAGGAATGTCCCCTTACCTGCCGCCGGCCCCAATGAGGAAGGAAGGAGGTGGGCGGGATGTTTACATCACGCTCAGCTCTGCCCCTCCGCTTTGATTGGCCGGCCGCTGTGTGACGTTGCGGTGATGTCGCTGTGATGCCGAACGTCCCTCCCCCTTGAAGGAGGGATTGTTCGGCAGTCACAGCGACGCCGCCGACCAGGTAAGTATGGGTGACGCTGCCGTAGCGATATTGTTCGCTACGGCAGCAATCACAAACAATCGCATGCGCGACGGGGGCGGGTACTTACACGCTCACTATCGCTACAAATTGCTAGCAATATCGCCACCGTGTAAAGCCCCCTTTAATCTCTGCTGGGCTGCTTGTTAGTCTCCTTTGATCACATGCTGTGGGAGAGCCAGTCACATCCACTCCCCTCCTATATACAGTACAGACCAAAAGTTTGGACACCCCTTCTCATCTCTAGAACAACTGTTAAGAGGAGACTTTGTGCAGCAGCCTTCATGGTAAAATAGCTGCTAGGAAACCACTGCTAAGGACAAGCAACAAGCAGAAGAGACTTGTTTGGGCTAAAGAACACAAGGAACGGACGTTAGACCAGTGGAAATCTGTGCTTTGGTCTGATGAGTCCAAATTTGAGATCTTTGGATCCAACCACCGTGTCTTTGTAGAAAAGGTGAACGGATGGACTCTACATGGCTGGTTCCCACCGTGAAGCATGGAGGAGGAGGTGTGATGGTGTGGGGGGGCTTTGCTGGTGACACTGTTGCGGATTTATTCAAAATTGAAGACATACTGAACCAGCATGGCTACCACAGCATCTTGCAGCAGCATGCTATTCCATCCGGTTTGCGTTTAGTTGGACCATCATTTATTTTTCAACAGGAAAATGACCCCAAACACACCTCCAGGCTGTGTAAGGGCTATTTGACTAAGAAGGAGAGTGATGGGGTGCTACGCCAGATGACCTGGCCTCCACAGTCACCAGACCTGAACCCAATCGAAATGGTTTGGGGTGAGCTGGACCGCAGAGTGAAGGCAAAAGGGCCTACAAGTGCTAAGCATCTCTGGGAACTCCTTCAAGACTGTTGGAAGACAATTTCCAGTGACTACCTCTTGAAGCTCATCAAGAGAATGCCAAGAGTGTGCAAAGCAGTAATCAAAGCAAAAGGTGGCTACTTTGAAGAACCTAGAATATAAGACATATTTTCAGTTGTTTTACACTTTTTTGTTAAGCATTTCATTCCACATGTTTTCATTCATAGTTTTGATGCCTTCAATGTGAATCTACAATTTTTAGAGTCATGAAAATAAATAAAACTCTTTGAATGAGGTGTGTCCAAACTTTTGGTCTGTACTGTATGCTGGCTGGACATTTTCTTTAATGCCAGCTTTAGCTTCCCTATACTGGTTTGGTGAGGTGTTGTGATCCAGTCTTAAAGGTGGTTGTAGTGCTTTGTTGCTGTGAGCTGTGTTACTTCCCTTGCTATTCTCCTTAGTTTCTTACTGTTTCAGTAAATTTATAGTGTATATGAGTTTTGGTTTTTCCCTTTCTGTCTTAATCTGTGTTGCCATCACACTCCTGCCCCTTTCTTACCTGTGGATGGAACAGATTAGTTACCTCAGGAGAATAGCTAGACATGGGACTCAGGCATCTCCACCACTAGGGGTAATCTGGAGGTTACGGATAGCCTAGATTCCCCTAGCATGAGGAACAGTATAAGAGCCCCCTTTCCCTCACTATCCTCCAGTCACATTATGACAGTACCACTATCTTTGCCTAATCTCTCAGAAGAGACCTCTGAAGCACTAGATCCAAAGACAAATATGCCAGGCAACACTGACCATTGCAAAAAAAATAAATTAAAAATGGCCCTTCTGAATGGTTTCTTAGGCTGGTTTCAGACGTCCGTGTTTTAGGTACATGTGACATCCGTTTTTAACACGGATATCACACGTACCCATGTTATCCTATTGAGTACTCACACAGCCGTGTTTTCACACGGACCGTGTGGCCCCGCTATTTCACACAGAGACGTGTCCGTTTTTTCTCCGGCAGCACGGGTGTCACACGGACCGCACACTGATGTGATCCGTGTGACATCAGTGTGACATGGACCGGAGAAAACATGGATTTTTAAGTAAAAAAAATGTCTATATTTACCTGTATCCAGCGATGCTGTCTCCGGCTCTGCTGCCTCCCGCTCCTGACCCCCGCTCATTATATTCACTGATTATTCACTGCAGTGAGCAGCTGGGAGCAGGGGCATCGCGGTGACAGCTGGACACTGCACACTGCACCGCTGAGGACAGCATCGCCAGGGACAGCACTGCCGAGGACAGCATCGCCGGGGACAGCATCGTCGGGGACAGCATCGCCGGGGACAGCATCGCTGGGGACAGCATCGTAGGGGACAGCGTCGCCGAGGACAGCATCGCCGGGACAGCATCGCTGGGGACAGCATCGCTGGGGACAGTATCGTAGAGGACAGCATCGTAGAGGACAGCATTGCCGAGGACAGCATCGCCGGGGACAGCATCGCCAAGGACAGCATCGCCAGGGACAGCACTGCCGAGGACAGCATCGCCGGGGACAGCATCGTCGGGGACAGCATCGCCGGGGACAGCATCGCTGGGGACAGCATCGTAGGGGACAGCGTCGCCGAGGACAGCATCGCCGGGACAGCATCGCTGGGGACAGCATCGCTGGGGACAGTATCGTAGAGGACAGCATCGCTGGGGACAGCATTCTAGAGGACAGCATCGTACAGGACAGCATCACCGAGGACAGCATCGCCGGGGACAGCATTCTAGAGGACAGCATCGTACAGGACAGCATCACCGAGGACAGCATCGCCGGGGACAGCATCGCTGGGGACAGCATCGTAGAGGACAGCGTCGCCGGGGACAGCATCGCTGGGGACAGCATCGTAGAGGACAGCATCGCAGAGGACAGCATCGCTGGGGACATTGCTAGTGACAGGTGAGTATCCTGCCAGCAGTGTGTGTGTGCAGGGATGTCCAGGTCATTGGATTTCCCAATGAACTTTGATGACCTCCTGATGACACCCCTGTGACAACTACAGCGTGTGTCACGATGGTGACTTCCAGGGGTTCATGAGAGTTCATTGGGAACTCCGATGACCCCCCCGGATATCAGTGCACAAATTGCTGTATACTCACCTGTCCGCGGCAATATCCTCGGCGATGTCCCCGGTGGTGCTGTCCTTGGCGCTGCTGTCCCCGGAGCTGTCCCCGCGATGCTCCGGCTTCCAAATCCTCGGGCAGTGAATAATCAATGAAAATAATGAGTGGGGGTCACGAGCGGGAGGCAGAAGCCAGCATTGCTGGATACAGGTAAATATAGAAAATCTTTTCACTGCAGAGACACGTGTTTTACCCAGTACGTGTTACACGTATGCAAACACGGATGTCACACGTGTGACCATAACCATGCGTGTGACTGGTACCTGATTAAACACGGACGTCTGAAACCAGCCTTAGGCAGAGTCTTGGTGTCCATTTGCAAATTCTGGGGATGGAAAAGGGGTGTGGAGGGCCTGAAAAGGGCAGGTCAAAATTTTTTAGCTCCATGAATTATCAACTGGACATTAAGGCAATTCATCCAGAACCATCCAAGAGTGTGATTTTTACGGGAGGCTTCAGCAGCGCCTGGCAGATTTTCCAACATTTGTAGTAGTCCAGGACTTCTCTTTTTTCGGAAGAATCACAGATGGTCCGAGACAATAAGCAAAGATAGTTAGATCCCTCTAATATAGTGTAGGGACCAAGTTCACACTAAACGGCCACTTTTAAAGACCTGCCCTTTTCAAGCCCACCACACCCTTTTTCCATTTCCAGATTCCATCTTCCAGTTCTGTGAGATTCTTGGCTCGTCTTCCATGCACTGCTCTTTTGAGGTCTCGTCACAGATTTTCTATGATGTTCAGGTCAGGAGACTGTGAGGGCCATTGTAAAACCTTCAGCTTGCACCTTTTGAGGTCGGCCTTTGTGGATTTTGACGCATGTTGAGGATCATTATCGATTTGTAGAAGCCATCCTCTTTTCTCCTTGTTTCTCCTCTTTTCAACTTCAGCTTTTTTATAGATGGTGTTATGTTTGCCTCAAGAATTTGTTGAAATTTCATTAAATCCATTCATCCCTCTACCCGTGAAATGTTCCCCGTGCCCAACACAACCCCAAAGCATGATTGATCCACCCCCATGTTTAATGGTTGGCACGTTGTTATTTGTCTTAAATTCTGCGCCCTTTTTTCTCCACACATACCTTTGATCATTGGGGCCAAAGAGTTTTATTTTAACCTCATCAGTCCACAGGACTTGTTTCCAAAATGCATCAGGCTTGTTTCGATGTTCTTTTGCATATGTCTGATGCTGAATTTTATGGTGAGATTGCAGGAGAGGTTTTTTCTGATGACTCTTCTATGAAGGCCATATTTGTGCAGGTGTCTTTGAACAGTAGAACAATGTATCACAAATCTAGAGTCTGCTAAATCTTCCTGAAGGTCTTTTGCAGTCAGCCGGAGGTTCTGATTTGCCTCTGTAGCAATTCTTCAAGCATCTCTCACAGACGTTTTGCTGTAAAAAAGCTGAAGTTGAGAAGAGAATGGCTTCTTCAAATGGATAATGATCCTAAAAACACGTCAAAATCCACAATAGACGACCTCAAAAGGTGCAAGCTGAAGGTTTTATAATGGCACCCATAGTCTCTGTTCTGAACAACAGTAAAATGTGTAGCTAGATCTCAAAAGAGCAGTTCATGCAAGGCGAGCCAGGAATCTCACAGAACTGGATGACGAGCCAGGAATCTTACAGAACTGGAAGATGAGCCAGGAATGTCACAGACCTGGAAGACGAGCCAGGAATCTCACAGAAGTGGAAGACGAGCCAGGAATCTCACAGAACTGGAAGACGAGCCAGGAATCTCACAGAACTGGAAAAAGAGCCAGGAATCTCACAGAACTAGAAGATGAGCCAGGAATCTCACAGAACTGGAAGATGAGCCAGGAACGTCACAGACTTGGAAGACGAGCCAAGAACATCACAGACCTGGAAGACGAGCCAGGAATCTCACAGAACTGGAAGACGAGCCAGGAATCTCACAGAACTGGAAGACGAGCCAGGAATCTCACAGAACTAGAAAAAGAGACAGGAATCTCACAGAACTAGAAGATGAGCCAGGAATCTCACAGAACTGGAAGATGAACCAGGAACGTCACAGACCTGGAAGATGAGCCAGGAATGTCACAGACCTGGAAGACGAGCCAGGAATGACACAGAACTGGAAGATGAGCCAGGAACGTCACAGACTTGGAAGACGAGCCAGGAATGACACGGAACTGGAAGACGAGCCAGGAATCTCACAGAACTGGAAGATGAGCCAGGAATCTCACAGAACTGGATGACGAGCCAGGAATCTCACACAACTGGAAGACGAGCCAGGACTCTCACAGAACTGGAAGACGAGCCAGGAATCTCACAGAACTGGAAGACGAGCCAGGACTCTCACAGAACTGGAAGATGAGCCAGGAATCTCACAGAACTGGAAGATGAACCAGGAATCTCACAGAACTGAAAGGCTTTTCCAAGGAACAATGGATGAAAATTCCTCAAACAAGAATTTAAAGATTCTTGGCTGCTACAAAAATCATTTACAAGTTGTGATACTTACCAAAGTGGGTGCTACCAGAAAACAACCAACCATGCCCAAACTTATGCATCGGCCCATTTTTCCTTTTTTGCTAATTTAAAAATATTAAAGAGGAAATTTTTTTTTTTCTCAAATCCCAAAAAAATGTGTTATCTTTAACTTTACGCCTTTTAGAGATCAGTTAATCTTCAAGTTGCTTAACTGTTCACAAGAACAGTAATTTTGACCAGGGGTGCCTAAACTTTTGCATGCCACTGTATATTAGGGGGATTCAACCATCTTTGCCTAATCTCACAGAGCATTTGTGATTGTTTTGAGAAAAAAAAAAAAAAAAGAGGAGAACTCCTGCACTACTAGAAACGTTGACAAATCTTCTGGGCTCTGTTGAAGCCTCCCCAAAAAAATGTCGCTCTTGGATGGTTCTTGATGAGTAGCCTTGGTGTCCAGTTGCTAATTCACTGAACTAAAAACAGGGCGTGAAGGTTGTGTATAGTGGTGTGTCCTAGACAAGGGGCTCTGAGAAACAAAGAAATCACTCATAAGGACAGCGATAAAAGTGAGCAAGCATGGACACTACTTATAGCCATGATAGCCAGGATATGACCACATAACAGTGGCTCAGTGGTTAGCACTGCAGTCTTGTGGTGGCTCAGCGGTTAGCACTGTAGTCTTGTGGTTGCTCAGTGGTTAGCACTTCAGTCTTGTGGTTGCTCAGTGGTTAGCACTGCAGTCTTGTGGTTGCTCAGTGGTTAGCACTGCAGTCTTGTGGTTGCTCAGTGGTTAGCACTGCAGTCTTGTAGCTCTGGGGTTCGGGGTTCAATTCCCACCAAGGACACCATCTGCAAGGAGTTTGTATGTTCTCCCCGTGTTTGCGTGGGTTTCCTCCCACACTCCAAAAACATACAGACAGGGAATTTATATTGTGAGCCCCAATGGGGACAGTGTTGCCAAATGTATGTAAAGCCCTGTGGAATTAATAGTGCTATATAAATTAATAAAATTATTATTATTATTATTATTATTATTATTAAGGTCCCCATGTTTGCCTCTTGGCCAAGCGTGTATGGAAATAACAGTATTTCTAAGTAAAAGCATAATTTACATGAGTATATATTGTAATATTGTATTATGAGAATAATGGGGATAGGGGAAAATATGTGTAACTGGGTTAAAAACTGGCTCAGTGATAGGAAACAAAGGGTGGTTATTAATGGTACGTACTCGGACTGGGTCTCAGTTCATAGTGGGGTACCACAGGGGTCAGTATTGGGCCCGCTTCTTTTCAACATATTTATAAATGACCTTGTTGGGGGCATGCGGAGTAGAATTTCAATATTTGCAGATGATACTAAACTCTGCAGGGTAATCAATACAGAGGAGGATAATTTTATATTACAGGGAGATTTATGTAAATTGGAGGATTGGGCTGAGAAGTGGCAATTGAAGTTTAATGTAGATAAATGTAAGGTCATGCACTTGGGTAGAGGAAATAACATTTATGATTATGTACTTAATTGTAGAACACTGGGTAAAACAGACACGGAAAAAGACTTGGGTGTATGGGTGGATGGTAAACTTCACTTTAGTGGACAGTGTCAGGCAGCTGCTGCCAGGGCTAATAAAATAATGGGATGTATTAAAAGAGGTATAAGTGTTCATGAAAAAAATATAGTTCTACCTCTGTACAAGTCACTAGTGCGACCGCACCTAGAATACTGTGTACAATTCTGGTCACCGATATATAAGAAGGACATAGCTGAACTGGAGAGGGTGCAGAGAAGAGCGACCAAGATTATTAGAGGAATGGGTGGGCTGCAATACCAAGACAGGTTATTAAACTTGGGGTTATTTAGTCTGGAAAAACGAAGGCTTAGAGGGGATCTAATCACAATGTATAAATATATGAGGGGACAGTACAGAGACCTTTCCAAAGATCTTTTTACACCTAGGCCTGCGACTGGAACACGGGGGCATCCGCTACGTCTTGAGGAAAGAAGGTTTAATCATAATCACAGACGAGGATTCTTTACTGTACGAGCAGTGAGACTATGGAACTCTCTGCCGCATGATGTTGTAATGAGTGATTCACTACTAACATTTAAGCAGAGCCTGGACGCCTTTCTTGAAAAATTTAATATTACCAGTTATGTATATTAGATTTTATGACAGGGTATTGATCCAGGGAACTAGTCTGATTGCCGGATGTGGAGTCAGGAAGGAAATTTTTTCCCCATTGGAACTTGTTTGCCACATTGGGGGTTTTTTTGCCTTCCTCTGGATCAACATGTTAGGCTACGGGTTGAACTAGATGGACTTAGGCGGGCTTTGCACACTACGACATCGCAGGTGCGATGTCGGTGGGGTCAAATTGAAAATGACACACATCCGGCATCGCATGCGACATTGCAGTGTGTAAAGCCTGGATGATACGATTAACAAGCGCAAAAGCGTCGTAATCGTATCATCGGTGCAGCGTCGGCGTAATCCATGATTACGCTGACGCGACGGCCCGATGTTGTTCCTCGCTCCAGCGGCAGCACACATCGCTGTGTATGAAGTCGCAGGAGCGAGGAACATCTCCTACCAGCGTCACCGCGGCTTCCGTAGGATATGCAGAAGGAAGGAGATGGGCGGGATGTTTACATCCCACTCATCTCCGCCCCTGCGCTCCGATTGGCCGCCTGGCGTGTGACGTCGCTATGACGCCGCACGACCCGCCCCCTTAACAAGGAGGCGGGTCGCTGGCCAGAGCGACGGTCGCAGGACAGGTGAGTCCATGTGAAGCTGCCGTAGCAATAATGTTCGCTACGGCAGTTATCACAAGGAAATCGCTGCTGTGACGGTTGCGGGGACTATCGCGCTCGGCATCGCAGCATCGGCCTGCGATGTCGCAGCGTGCAAAGTACCCCTTAGAGTCTCCCTTCAACCTTAAAAACTATGATACTATGATACTATGATATAGAGTGATAATATTTAGAAAGAAATATAAAATTTCCTTTTATGGGACAAAGAAAAAGTATAAAAGTATTGTAAAAAAAAAATGAAAATTACTTAAATAATGCACAACTAAAATTAGAGCGTAAAAAAAAACAACAAAAAAAAAAACAACACCATGAAAAAAAAGAAACCTAAGTTTGTTGCAAAAATTTGCAATTCGTCAGAGGATAGTGAGATGAAATGTTAAAAAAAATTGAGATCAGCCCTGAAGGTCAAAAATGATTTTTGCTGACACAAAATGCAGCATAAATCACAGTGAGTAAAATGCCATATGGATTGTGTATAATGTATGGAAAATAAAGGCATGGTTTCCTCTCTTTTGGAGGCGTATTGCAGCATCTCTGCCGCCATGCAGCGCAGTCACATTATACAGCTGGCACATATGAAGGTGGAAGAACATTAATCCTTAAATATCAGCTATAAGCAACTACAGCTGTGCTCAAAAGTTTACACACCCCGGCAGATTTTTTGCTTTCTTGAACTATGAATGATAACACACTATCTTTTTTGTCCCCATGGTTAGTGGTTGAGTGAATTATTGTCAAACTAATGTGCTTTCTCTTTTTAAATGATATTGACAACCAAAAACATCCAAATGACCCTGATCAAAAGTTCACACACCCTGGTGATTTTGGCCTGATAACATGCACAGAAGATGACACAAATGGGCTTGAATGGCTAATAAAGGTAACATCCTCACCTGTGACCTGTTTGCTTGTAATCAGTGTGTGTGCAAAAAGCTGAGAGAATTTCTGGGATCCAGACAGACTCCTACATCTTTCATACAGCCACTGACGTTTATGGATTGTGAGTCATGAGGAAAGCAAAAGAATTGTCAACAGATCAACGGGAAAAGATAGTTGAACTGTATAAAACAGGAAAGGGATACAAAAAGATATTCAAGGAATTGACAATGCCTGTCAGCCTATGATTAACAAATGTAAAATCAGGGGCTCTGTAAAAACCAAACCACGATCAGGTAGACCAACAAAAATTTCGGCCACAACTGCCAGGAAATTGTTTGTGATGCAAAGAAAAACCCACAAATAACAACATCAGCTGGAATACAGGACTCACTGAAAACTAGCAGTGTGGCTGTTTCAAGATGCACAATAAGGAGACACTTGAAGAAAAATGGGCTGCATGGTCGAGTCGCCAGAAGAAAGCCATTACTGCGCAAATGCCACAATGTATCTCACCTACAATATGCCAAACAGCACAAAGACAAGCCTCCAAACTTCTGGAACAAGGTAATTTAGAGTGATGAGACCAAAATCAAACTTTATGGCCACAACCATAAACATTACATTTGGAGAGGTGTCAACAAGGCCTAAGATGAAAGGAACACCATTCCTACTGTAAAGCACGAAGGTGGATCGCTGATGATGTGGGGATGTGTAAGCTACAAAGGCAAAGGAACTTGGTCAAAGTTGAAGAAAAGATGAATGCAGTACATTATCAGCACACACCGGAGGCAAATTTTGCACTCATCAGCCTGAAAGCTATACATGGGCGTACTTGGATGTTCCAGCATGACAACGATCCAAAACACAAGGCCAAGTCGACCTGTCATTGGCTACAGCAGAACAAAGTGAAGGTTCTGGAGTGGCCATCTCAGTCTCCTGACCTCAATATCATTGAGCCAGTCTAGGGAGAACTCAAGCGCGCAGTTCATGCAAGAAAGTCTAGGAATTTACAGGAACTGGAGGCTTTTTGCCAAGAAGAATGGGCAGCTTTACCATCTGCGAAAATAAAGAGCCTCATCCACAACTACCACAAAAGACTTCAAGCTGTCATTGATGTTAGAGGGGGCAATACACGGTATTAAGAATTGGGGTATGGGAACTTTTGATCATTTGGATGTTTTTGGTTGTCATAAGGATTTAAAAAGAGAAAACACATTAGATTGAGAATAAATGGCTTCACCCAACCATGAGTGGAAAAGAAGATTTTGGGTTATCCTTCATAGTCTCTGAAAAAAAGCCAAGACGGCAAAAAAACAAAATGCCGGGGTATGTAAACTTTTGAGCACAACTGTATTCCTGGTGACCGCTTATCTGTGTGACCATATCAGCTGACACCTTTTTCAGCTATAGTATATTAGCTCAAGAAAAAGACATAATTATCAAAGTATTTTAGTTGATCCAGTTCACTTAGGGCTCAGGTTACAGCTGCCTGACCTTGAAAACTAAAATCTGCCGAGTCCGACGAGAGAAAGTTCACTTAGGGCTCAAATTACAATTGCCTACCCTTGAAAAATAAAATCTGTCTATTCTGACTAGTAGAGCCAGTTCACTTAGGGCTCAGATTACAGTTACCAAGCCTTATACAGCACAGCAGTACTGATCGATGTGTATGTGAATCCAGTTCTGAGATGAGGTAAAAGACTTGTCAGAATTATGAGCAGGGCCCCATCATTCTGTGCCTCCCTCTAATTGTTTTCTCACTGTTTTCTTCATTCTTTCTTCCCCCATGTTTATAGAGCATCTTAACCTGACACCTCACGGTGCTGGCAAAGAGGATGGTGAGGTCTCAGGAGGTAGGAGAGGAAAGAAGTGGCTCATAAGGCGAGAAAGGAGCAGAATTCTCCTATAGGATATATTACAAGGTTTCTTATAATAATCAGTCATATTGATTTATGCAATGCTTTTTGAAAGTACATTTCTTATTTACGGCCATATTGCGGGTGCATGTTCACCTCTGTATTGTTAACATCAGTAAATAAATCATATCACGCTCTTGGATTTTGCAGTCAATATTATGGACTC